>NW_026893271.1:0-58753 GCF_033815535.1 Pezoporus flaviventris | reverse complement strand
AGCGCGGGGAGGGGGCCGGCCGCTGATGGCGCCGGGAAGCCGGGGGGGGGGGGGAGGGGAAACCAAAGGGGGGGGGGGGAGGGAAACCAAAGAGGGGGAGGGGGGAGGGGAAACCAAAGAGGGGGAGGGGGGAGGGGAAAAAAGGAGGCGGCGCCTCCCGCTCCGCCTCAAAATGGCCGCCCCCCCCCCCCCCCCTTTTATTTTCCCCGTTACCGGTTCCTCTCCCTCCCATCCCCCCCCTCCCAATTTCCCCTCCCCCCCCCACCCCAATTTCCCCTCCCCCCACCCCAATTTCCCCTCCCCCCCCCCCGGTTTTCTCACGGTCGCGAGGTTCGGGCCCGGGCCTCAAAATGGCGGCGACGCGTGAGGGGAGGCCGGCGGGCGGGAAGGAGGAAGGGGGCGTGGCTTCACCAGGGGGGGGAGATCTCGCGAGACTTCCGGCTCTGGGTGGGCATTAAAAGAGGAGGGGGGGGGTGAAGTCTCGCGAGATCTCAGCCGCCCGGCGCTGAGCCTCGCGAGAATGGAGGAACGAGAACAGCAAATGGAGGGGCGTGGCTTGTTAGAAAGGCTCCGCCCACCCAGCGTCCTGATTGGCCCACCCACCCAAGGTGACGTCACGACGCTGCTTCGCTTCCCCCCCCCCCCCCCCCCCCCCCCCCCACCCCAATTCGAGCACGTGGCCGAGGCGCCGGCATGGCGGCGGCCATGTTGGCGCCGGGGAGGCCGCCATGATGGTTTGGCCACGTGACTCCCGCCCCCTTTCCCCCTCCCCCCCCCCATTATTTTTTGACACTTTGGGGTTTTTTTGAGGTTTTTTTTTGTGTTTTTTTTTTATCTAAAAGGAGCGGAAACGGCCTCAAAAAAAGGGGAAAGAAAAGGGGGGGGGGAGGGGAAAGGGGAGGGGTCATCGCAGAGGTCACCGGAGGTCAGGAAGGGGGCGTAAGGGCAAGGGTCAACCATAGGTCATGGGGGGAACGGGGGGGGGGGGGCCGGAAGTCGCTTAAGGTTAAAGGTCACCCCATATGGAACGGTGGGGTCATTGAAGGTCAAAGGTCACCGCAGAGGTAACGAGGAGTCCTGAAGGTCAAAGGTCACCCCATACGTCACAATGGGGCCATTGAAGGTCAAAGGTCACCACAGAGGTAACGAGGAGTCTCAAAGGTCAAAGGTCACCTCATACGTCATAGTGGGGTCATTAAATGTCAAAGGTCACCACAGAGGTAATGAGGGGTCTCGAAGGTCAAAGGTCACCCCATACGTCACAACGGGGTCATTGAAGGTCAAAGGTCACCACAGAGACAACGAGGGGTCTTGAAGGTCAAAGGTCACCCCATTTGGTCACGGGGGTCCCTAAAGGTCAAAGCCCCCCCCCCTGAAAGGCATGTGAGCGGTCATCGAAGGTCAAAGGTCACAACAGAGGCCACGAGGGACCTTAAAGGCCAAAGGTCAACCCATCCGTACGTGGGCTCATAAGGTCAAAGGTCACCCAATAATGGGGGCGCCAACCAAAGGTCAAAGGTCACCCAGAGATCACAAAGGTCAAAGGTCACCCCATAGATCTAGGGGGACTCTGAAGGTCAAAGGCCACCTGTCACAGACCATAAAGGTCAAAGGTTACCCCATAAGTCATGGGGGTCATTAGGCCCACACTATAGATCACGTGGGGTCGCTAAAGGTCAAAGGTCACCCACCTCAGTTCGTGGGCTCCCCAAAGGTCACCCCATAGGCAATGGGGGTTGTAAAGGTCAAGGGTCACCCTAAGGGTCATGGGGGTTCCTAAAGGTCAAAGGTCACTGTCAAGTGACCACAGTTGACCCTTCTGACCTCCCGTGACCCCATTGAGCCCCCATTGACTCCCATTGATCCCATTGACCCCCACTGATTCCCATTGACCCCCACTGACCCCCATTGACCCCCATTGACCACGGTTGACCCCAGTTAACCTCAGGTGACACCACTGACCCCCATTGACCCCCATTGACTCCCATTGACCCCCATTGACCTCCATTGACCCCATTGACCATGGTTGACCCCAGTTAACCTCAGGTGACACCACTGACCCCCATTGACTCCCATTGACCCCGGTTGACTCCCATTGACCCCGGTTGACTCCCATTGACCTCCATTGACCCCTTTTAACCTCAGGTGACTCCATTGACCACCATTGACCCCCAGTGACCCCCATTGACCCCCCGTTGACCCCCATTGACCCCCGGTTGACCCCGGTTGACCCCAGGATGACCCCGGTTGACCCCAGGATGACCCCGGCGTCACAGGAAGTAGTCGGCCACGGGCTTCTTGGCGGGGATGCCGCGCGTCTCCTGCGGCGCCGCCTCGAAGATGATGAACTCCTTCTGCAGGTGCTCGTCCAGCTCCAAGATGGCCGCCACGTTCCCGCACCTGCCAATCACAGGGACCCACTGAGACCCATGGGGCCCCCATAGGGACCCACAGAGACCCCATGGGGACCCATAGAGACCCCATAGGGACCCATAGAGACCCCATAGGGACCCACAGAGACCCCATAGGGACCCATAGAGACCCCATAGGGACCCATAGAGACCCCATAGGGACACATAGAGACCCCATAGGGACACATAGAGACCCCATGGGGACACATAGAGACCCCATGGGGACCCATAGAGACCCCATAGGGACCCATAGAGACCCCAGAGAGACACATAGAGACTCCCAAGAGACACATAGGGACCCATAGAGACCTCATAGAAACCCATAGGGACCCATAGAGACCCACAGAAACCCCATAGAGACCCATAGAGACCCCACAGACACCCATACAGACTCTATAAAGACCCAAAGAAACCCCACAGAGACCCCATAGAGACCCATAGAGACCCCATAGAGACCCACAGAGACCCCACAGAGACCCATACAGACTCTATAAAGACCCATAGAAACTCCATAGAGACCCCATAGAGACCCATAGAGACCCCACAAAGACCCATTGAGATCCACAGAGACCTCATAGGGACCCAGAGAGACCCCAGAGAGACCCAGGGGGGCCCATAGAGACCCACAGAGACCCATAGGGACCCCATAGAGACCCATAGAGACCCCATAAAGAGCTATTGAGACCTACAGAGACCCCATAGAGACCCATACGGACCCATGGAGACCCCATGAAGAGCTATTGAGACCCATAGAGACCCCATAGAGACCCCCCACCCATTGAGATCCATAGACTCCATAAAGACCCGTAGAGCCCCACAGAGCCCTTAGCGTGTCCTTAGCATGCTGCTAATGCGTCCTTAGCATGTTAGTATGTCCTTAGCATGTCCTTAACATGTCCCTAACTATGGAACCAATGGATGTCTATGTGTGTTATCACCCTCTTAGCATGTCATTATCACCCCTTAGCATGTCCTTAGCGTGTCCTTAGCATGTCCACGCATCCTTAGCTACAGAATGCTTAGATGTCTATGTCATTATCCCCCTTAGCATGTCATTAACCCCTTTAGCGTGTCCTTAGGGTGTCCCTATCCCCCTTAGCATGTCCTTAGCATGTCACTATCCCCCTTAGCGTGTCCTTAGAATGTCCATGCGTCCTTAGCTATAGAATGCTTGGATATCTATGTCTTTCTCCCCCCTTAGCATGTCTCTATCCCCCCTTAGCATGTCCTTAGCCTGTCGCTATCCCCCTTAGCATGTCCTTAGCCTGTCACTATCCCCCTTATTGTGTCCTTAGCGTGTCCATACATCTTTAGCTATAGAATCCTTGGATCTCTATGTCTTTCTCCCCCCTTATCATGTCTCTACCCCCCCTTAGCATGTCTCTACCCCCCTTAGCATGTCCTTAGCCTGTCGCTATCCCCTTAGCGTGTCCTTAGCGTGTCCTTAGCATGTCCATCCATTTTAGCTATAGAATGCTTGGATATCTATGTCTTTCTCCCCCCTTATCATGTCTCTATCCCCCCTTAGCATGTCCTTAGTGTGTCCTTAGCATGTCCATCCATTTTTAGCTATAGAATCCTTGGATATCTATGTCATTCTCCCCTCTTATTGTGTCTCTATCCCCCCTTAGCATGTCGCTATCCCCCTTAGCATGTCCTTAGTGTGTCCTTAGCATGTCCATCCATTTTTAGCTATAGAATGCTTGGATATCTATGTCTTTATCCCCCCTTATCGTGTCTCTATCCCCCCTTAGCATGTCGCTATCCCCCTTAGCGCGTCCTTAGCGTGTCCTTAGCATGTCCTTAGCATGTCCATCCATTTTTAGCTATAGAATCCTTGGATATCTATGTCTTTATCCCCTCTTATCGTGTCTCTATCCCCCCTCAGCATGTCGCTATCCCCCTTAGCGTGTCCTTAGCGTGTCCTTAGCATGTCCATCCATTTTTAGCTATAGAATCCTTGGATATCTATATCTTTCTCCCCCCTTATCGTGTCTCTATCCCCCCTTAGCATGTCCTTAGCCTGTCGCTATCCCCCTTAGCGTGTCCTTAGCGTGTCCTTAGCATGTCCATCCATTTTTAGCTATAGAATCCTTGGATATCTATGTCTTTCTCCCCCCTTATCGTGTCTCTATCCCCCCTTAGCATGTCGCTATCCCCCCTTAGCGCGTCCTTAGCGTGTCCTTGGCGTGTCCTTGGCGTGTCCTCGGCGCGCCGCACCTGTAGCAGTAGTTGGGGGCGGACCAGACGGTGAGCACGGTCTCGCTGAAGTGCCACTTGTAGCCCTCCATGACGAGCTGGTGAGCGCGGCCGATCATGGCGATGGCGTTGGCGGCGTTGAACTGCGCCACCACGTCGCTGCCAAAGAGGTACCCGGCCCCCGAGGGGACACCCCCCAACCGGTGGTGTCTGCAATGGGGCGGGGGGTTAGGGGGTGATGGGGGTGATGGGGGGGTATAGGGGGTATGGGGGAGAATGGGGGCAATGGGGGTATGGGGGTATGGGGGTGATGAGGGGTATGGGGGTGATGGGGGTATAGGGGGTAAGGGGGGTATGGGGGGTATAGGGGGTATAGGGGGTATGGGGGTGATGGGGGTATGGGGGTGATGGGGGTATGGGGGTGATGGGGAGTATAGGGGGTAAGGGGGGTATGGGGGGTATAGGGGTGATGGGGGTATGGGGGTGATGGGGGGTATGGGGGTATAGGGGATAAGGGGGGGTACAGGGGTTATGGGGGTATAGGGGTATGGGGGGTATGGGGGGTATAGGGGTATGGGGGGTATAGGGGGTATAGGGGTTATGGGGGTATAGGGGTATGGGGGGTATAGGGGGTATGGGGGGTGTGGGGTGATGGGGGGTATGGGGGATATGGGGGGATGGAGTGAAGATGGGGTTATGGGGTATGAGCGATGGGGTTATGGACTATGTGGTTAATGGGCTATGGGGTTAATGGGGCTATGGGGTTAATGGGGCTATGGGGCTATGGGGTTAATGGGGCTGTAGGGTTAATGGGCTACGGGGCTATGGGGTTAATGGGGCTGTGGGGTTAATGGGCTATGGGGCATGAGGCTATGGGGCTATGAGCTATGGGGCTATGGGGTTATGAGCTATGGGTCTATGGGTTAATGGGCTATTAACACGCCCCAACACACTCTAACACATCCCAACATGCCCCAACACGCCCTAACATGCACCAACACACTCTAACATGCTCCAACACGCTCTAACGCGCATTAACACGCTCTAACATGCTCTAACACGCCCTAACACATGCCAACATGCCCCAACACGCTCTAACACATCCCAACATACTTTAACACACCCTAACACGCTCCAACACGCTCTAACACATGCTAACACGCCCCAACATTCCCAACACGCTCTAACACGCCCCAACATACTCTAACACGCCTCAACACGCTCTAACACATGCCAACATGCCCCAACACGCTCTAACACATCCCAACATAATTCAACACACCCTAACACGCTCCAACACGCTCTAACATGCCCCAACATGCTCTAAGACACCCCAACACGCTCTAAGACACCCCAACACTCTCCAACATGCTCTAACACACCCCAACATGCTCTAAGACAACCCAACACACTCCAACACGCTCCAAAACGCCCCAACACGCTCTAACACGCCCCAACACGCCCCAACACGCGTGTGGGGCCTCACCCTCGGGGTCGGACCACAGGAGGTCGCACATGGGGCCGTCGTGGGGCACCTCCTGCTTGCGGTCAATGGTGCGGATCTGGTCCAGGGTCTGGATGGAGGGCGAGAGCCCCCCGTGGACACAGAAGATCTGGGGGGGGGACACGGAACATACGTGTGCTTAGCGTGGGCTTAGCGTGTGCTTAGCATGTTCGTGCGCTCAGCGTGTTCTTAGCACGTTTGAGCGCTTAGCGCATTCTTAGCATGCTTGTGCGCTTAGCATGTTTGCGCCCTTAGCATGTTCTTAGCGAGTTCACCGCATGTTTCTTAGTGTGTTCTTAGCATGTTTGTGCCCTTAGCGTGGTCTTAGTGTGTTCTTAGCACGTTTGTGCGCTTGGCGTGTTCTATGCATGTTTGTGCCCTTAGCGTGTCCTTAGCACGTTTGTGCGCTTAGCGTGTTCTTAGCATGCTTGTGCGCTTAGCTTGCAATTAGCATGTTTGTGTGCTTAGCGCATATAGCATGCTTGTGTGTTTAGCATGTTCTTAGCATTTTTGTGGTCTTAGCGTGTGCTTGCATGTTCTTAGCATGTTTGTGCGCTTAGCAGGTGCTTGCATGTTTGTGCGCTTAGCATGTGTTTAGCAGGTTCTTAGCATGTATGTGCGCTTAGCATGTTCTTAGCACGTTTGAGTGCTTAGTGCATGCTTAGCATGTTCTTAGCATGTTTGTGTGCTTAGCATGTTCCTAGAATGCTTGTGCGCTTAGTGTGTGCTTAGCATGTTCTTCGCATGTTTGTGCGCTTAGCATGTTCTTAGCATGTTTGTGCGCTTAGCATGTGCTTAGCATGTTCTTAGCACGTTTGTGCGCTTAGCATGTGCTTAGCATGTTCTTAGCACATTTGTGCGCTTAGCGTGCTCTTAGCACGTTTCTGCACTTAGCGTGCGCTTAGCACGTTTGTGCGCTTAGCGTGTGCTTAGCACGTTTGCGCGCTTAGCATGTTCTTAGCATGTTCTTAGCACGTTTCTGCGCTTAGCATGTGCTTAGCATGTTTGTGCCCTTAGCGTGCTCTTAACGTGCTCTTGGCATGTTCATAGCACATTTGTGCCCTTAGCATGCTCTTAACGTGCTCTTAGCATGTTTGTGCCCTTAGCATGCTCTTAGCGTGTTCTTGACATGTTCTTAGCATGTTTGTGCCCTTAGCATGCTCTTAGCGTGTTCTTGGCATGTTCACAGCACATTTGTGCCCTTAGCATCCTCTTAACGTTCTCTTGGCGTGTTCTTAGCATGTTTGTGCCCTTAGCATGCTCTTAGCGTGTTCTTGACATGTTCTTAGCACGTTTGTGCCCTTAGCATGCTCTTAGCGTGTTCTTGGCATGTTCTTAGCATGTTTGTGCCCTTAGCGTGCTCTTAGCGTGTTCATAGCACGTTTGTGCCCTTAGCATGCTCTTAACGTGCTCTTAGCATGTTTGTGCCCTTAGCATGCTCTTAGCGTGTTCTTGACATGTTCTTAGCACGTTTGTGCCCTTAGCATGCTCTTAGCGTGCTCTTAGCGTGTTCTTAGCACGTCTGTGCCCCCAGCGTGCCGTGACCGCGCCGTTAGCCCACCTTGCCGTCGATGATGGCCGAGAGGCTGAGGTAGTCGAAGATCTCGGTGCAGTAGCGCCACACGGTGACGGAGCCGTACTTGCGCAGGCACTCGTCGTAGAAGCCGTAGACCTGCGTGATCTGACGGCTCTCGTGGTTGCCCCGGATCAGCGTGATCCGGTCCGGGTAGCGCACCTGGGGGGCGGAGGGGGGGGTCAGTGGGTCCCCACAGACCCACATGGAGCCTCCTACAATGGGTTCCTATGGGGCCTACAAAGGGGGTGTCAATGGGTTCCTATGGACCCACATGGAGCCTCCTACAATGGGTTCCTATGGGGCCTACAAAGGGGGTGTCAATGGGTTCCTATGGACCCACATGGGGCCTACAAAGGGGTGTCAATGGGTTCCTATGGACCCATATGGGGCCTACAAGGGGGTGTCAATGGGTTCCTATGGACCCACATGGAGCCTCCTACAATGGGTTCCTATGGACCCACATGGAGCCTCCTACAATGGGTTCCTATGGACCCACATGGAGCCTCCTACAATGGGTTCCTATGGACCCACATGGGGCCTCCAAGGGGGTGTCAATGGGTCCCCACAGACCCACATGGGGCCTACAAGGGGATGTCAAGGGGTTCCTATGGACCCACATGGAGCCTCCTACAATGGGTTCCTATGGGGCCTACAAGGGGGTGTCAATGGGTTCCTATGGACCCACATGGAGCCTCCTACAATGGGTTTCTATGGGGCCTACAAAGGGGGTGTCAATGGGTTCCTATGGACCCACATGGGGCCTACAAAGGGGGTGTCAATGGGTTCCTATGGACCCACATGGAGCCTCCTACAATGGGTTCCTATGGGGCCTACAAGGGGGTGTCAATGGGTTCCTATGGACCCACATGGAGCCTCCTACAATGGGTTCCTATGGGGCCTACAAAGGGGGTGTCAATGGGTTCCTATGGACCCACATGGAGCCTCCTACAATGGGTTCCTATGGACCCACATGGGACCTACAAAGGGGGTGTCAATGGGTTCCTATGGACCCACATGGGGCCTACAAAGGGGGTGTCAATGGGTTCCTATGGACCCACATGGGGCCTACAAAGGGGGTGTCAATGGGTTCCTATGGACCCACATGGGGCCTACAAGGGGGTGTCAATGGGTTCCTATGGACCCACATGGGGCCTACAAAGGGGGTGTCAATGGGTTCCTATGGACCCACAGGGGGCCTACAAAGGGGGTGTCAATGGGTCCCCACGGACCCACATGGAGCCTCCTACAATGGGTTCCTATGGGGCCTACAAAGGGGGCACCAATGGGTTCCTATGGACCCATATGGGGCCTACAAGGGGGTGTCAATGGGTTCCTATGGACCCATATGGGGCCTACAAGGGGGTGTCAATGGGTTCCTATGGACCCACATGGAGCCTCCTACAATGGGTTCCTATGGGGCCTACAAAGGGGGTGTCAATGGGTCCCCACGGACCCACATGGAGCCTCCTACAATGGGTTCCTATGGGGCCTACAAGGGGGTGTCAATGGGTTCCTATGGACCCACATGGGGCCTACAAGGGGGTGCCAATGGGTTCCTATGGACCCATATGGGGCCTACAAGGGGGTGCCAATGGGTTCCTATGGACCCACATGGAGCCTCCTACAATGGGTTCCTATGGACCCACATGGGGCCTACAAGGGGGTGCCAATGGGTTCCTATGGACCCACATGGAGCCTCCTACAATGGGTTTCTATGGGGCCTACAAGGGGGTGCCAATGGGTTCCTATGGACCCACATGGAGCCTCCTACAATGGGTTCCTATGGACCCACATGGAGCCTCCTACAATGGGTTCCTATGGGGCCTACAAAGGGGGTGTCAATGGGTTCCTATGGACCCACATGGAGCCTCCTACAATGGGTTCCTATGGACCCACATGGGACCTACAAAGGGGGTGTCAATGGGTTCCTATGGACCCACATGGGGCCTACAAAGGGGGTGTCAATGGGTTCCTATGGACCCACATGGGGCCTACAAAGGGGGTGTCAATGGGTTCCTATGGACCCACATGGGGCCTACAAGGGGGTGTCAATGGGTTCCTATGGACCCACATGGGGCCTACAAAGGGGGTGTCAATGGGTTCCTATGGACCCACAGGGGGCCTACAAAGGGGGTGTCAATGGGTCCCCACGGACCCACATGGAGCCTCCTACAATGGGTTCCTATGGGGCCTACAAAGGGGGCACCAATGGGTTCCTATGGACCCATATGGGGCCTACAAGGGGGTGTCAATGGGTTCCTATGGACCCATATGGGGCCTACAAGGGGGTGTCAATGGGTTCCTATGGACCCACATGGAGCCTCCTACAATGGGTTCCTATGGGGCCTACAAAGGGGGTGTCAATGGGTCCCCACGGACCCACATGGAGCCTCCTACAATGGGTTCCTATGGGGCCTACAAGGGGGTGTCAATGGGTTCCTATGGACCCACATGGGGCCTACAAGGGGGTGCCAATGGGTTCCTATGGACCCATATGGGGCCTACAAGGGGGTGCCAATGGGTTCCTATGGACCCACATGGAGCCTCCTACAATGGGTTCCTATGGACCCACATGGGGCCTACAAGGGGGTGCCAATGGGTTCCTATGGACCCACATGGAGCCTCCTACAATGGGTTTCTATGGGGCCTACAAGGGGGTGCCAATGGGTTCCTATGGACCCACATGGAGCCTCCTACAATGGGTTCCTATGGACCCACATGGAGCCTCCTACAATGGGTTCCTATGGGGCCTACAAGGGGGTGCCAATGGGTTCCTATGGACCCACATGGAGCCTCCTACAATGGGTTCCTATGGACCCACATGGAGCCTCCCAGGCAGTAGGGGGCACCAACACATGCCACACATTGGGCTCTGCCCCACACATGGGGGTCCTGCCCCACACATTGGGTCCTGCCCTATATATTGGGCTCCGATCCACACACTGAGGTCCACCCTACACATGGGGGTCCTGCTCCACACATTGGGTCCTGCCCCACACATTGGGATCCACCCCACACTCTGGGTCCTGCCCCACACACATGGGTCCTGCCCCACACATTGGGATCCACCCCACACATTGAGGTCCCGCCCCACACATTGGGACCCACCCCACACACTGGGTCCTGCCCCACACATTGAGGTCCTGCCCCACACACATGGGTCCTGCCCCACACATTGGGATCCACCCCACACATTGAGGTCCCGCCCCACACATTGGGATCCACCCCACACACTGGGTCCTGCCCCACACATTGAGGTCCTGCCCCATATATTGGGGTCTGCCCCACACACGTGGGTCCTGCCCCACACATGGGGGTCCTGCCCCACATATGCGGGTCCACCCCATACACTGAGGTCCTGCCCCACACACATGGGTCCTGCCCCACACATTGGGATCCACCCCACACATTGAGGTCCCGCCCCACACATTAGGATCCACCCCACACACTGGGTCCTGCCCCACACATTGAGGTCCTGCCCCATATATTGGGGTCTGCCCCACACACGTGGGTCCTGCCCCACACACGTGGGTCCTGCCCCACACATGGGGGTCCTGCCCCATATATGCGGGTCCACCCCACACATTGAGGTCCTGCCCCACACACATGGGTCCTGCCCCACACATTGGGATCCACCCCACACATTGGGATCCACCCCACACATTGAGGTCCCACCCCACACATTGGGACCCACCCCACACACTGGGTCCTGCCCCACACATTGAGGTCCTGCCCCATATATTGGGGTCTGCCCCACACACGTGGGTCCTGCCCCACACATTGGGATCCACCCCACACATTGAGGTCCTGCCCCACACACTGGGTCCTGCCCCACACACGTGGGTCCTGCCCCACACATGGGGGTCCTGCCCCACACATTGGGATCCACCCCACACTCTGGGTCCTGCCCCACACACATGGGTCCTGCCCCACACTCTGGGTCCTGCCCCACACATGGGGGTCCTGCCCCACATATGCGGGTCCACCCCACACATTGAGGTCCTGCCCCACACATTGAGGTCCTGCCCCATATATTGGGGTCTGCCCCACACACGTGGGTCCTGCCCCACACATGGGGGTCTGCCCCACACATGGGGGTCCCCCCGCCCCACCTTGAGCGCCAGCAGCAGCAGGAAGGTCTCGACGCTGTAGAAGCCCCGGTCCACGAAGTCCCCCATGAACAAGTAATTGGTCTCGGGGACGTCCCCCCCGACCTGTGGGGCACAAAGGGGGCACTTATGGGGCACAAAGGGAGCACTTATGGGGCAGGAGAGGGGCACTTATGGGGTAGGAGAGTGGCACTTATGGGGCAGGAGGGGGGCACTTATTGGGAAGGAAGGGAGCACTCATTGGTCAGGACGAGGGCACTTATGGGGCAGGAGGGGGGGCACTTATGGGGCAGGAGGGGGGCACTTATTGGGCAGGAAGGGAGCACTCATGGGGCAGGAGGGGGGCACTTATGGGGCAGGAGGGGGGCACTTATGGGGCACGGGGGGCACTTATGGGGCAGAAGGGGGGCACTTAGCAGGCACAGGGGGGCACTTACGGGGCACAGGGGGGCACTTATGGGGCAGGAGGGTGGCACGTATGGGGCACGGGATGCACTTATGGGGCAGGAAGGGAGCACTCATTGGTCAAAACGGGGAGACTTATGGGGCAGGAGGAGGGCACTTATGGGGCAGGAGGGGGCACTTATGGGGCAGAAGGGGGCACTTAGCAGGTACAGGGGGGCACTTATGGGGCAGGAAGGGAGCACTCATTGGTCAGAACGGGGAGACTTATGGGGCAGGAGGAGGGCACTTATGGGGCAGGAGAGGGGCACTTATGGGGCAGGAAGGGAGCACTCATTGGTCAGGACGAGGGCACTTATGGGGCAGGAGGGGGGGCACTTATGGGGCAGGAGGGGGGCACTTATTGGGCAGGAAGGGAGCACTCATGGGGCAGGAGGGGGGCACTTATGGGGCAGGAGGGGGGCACTTATGGGGCACGGGGGGCACTTATGGGGCAGAAGGGGGGCACTTAGCAGGCACAGGGGGGCACTTACGGGGCACAGGGGGGCACTTATGGGGCAGGAGGGTGGCACGTATGGGGCACGGGATGCACTTATGGGGCAGGAAGGGAGCACTCATTGGTCAAAACGGGGAGACTTATGGGGCAGGACGAGGGCACTTATGGGGCAGGAGGGGGCACTTATGGGGCAGAAGGGGGCACTTAGCAGGTACAGGGGGGCACTTATGGGGCAGGAAGGGAGCACTCATTGGTCAGAACGGGGAGACTTATGGGGCAGGAGGAGGGCACTTATGGGGCAGGAGGGGGGCACTTAAGGGGCAGAAGGGGGCACTTATGGGGTAGGAGGGGGCACTTACGGGGCACAGGGGGGCACTTATGGGGTAGGAGGGGGGCACTTATGGGGCAGGACAGGGGCACTTATGGGGCAGGAGGGGGGCACTTATGGGGCAGGAGGGGGCACTTATGGGGCACAGGGGGGCACTCATGGGGCAGGTAGGGGCAATAAGGGGACATGAAGAAGCAGTTGGGGGGCACTTATTGGGCACTTACGGGGCAGGTGGAGGCACTTATGGGTCACAGGGGGGCACTTATGGGGCAACAAGGGGATATGAAGAAGCAGTTGGGGGGCACTTATGGGGCAGGCAGGGGGCACTTATGGGGCAGGTGGGGAGCAATAAAAAGACGTTAAAAAGTGGTTGGGGGGCAATAAGGGGGTCCAGGAGCACTTGAGGGGCACTTGGGGGTCTGGGGGGGGGCACTTGGGGGTCGGGGGGGGCACTTGTGGGTCGGGGGGGGCACTTGTGGGGCAGCTCACCCTGAAGAGCTCCTTGAGGTCATAGAACTGCCCATGGATGTCGCCACAGACCTGGGGGGGGCAATGGGGGTCACAGCCCCATAGCCCCCTATATCCACCCCATAGCCCCTTATATCCACCCCATAGCCCCCTATATCCACCCCATAGCGCCCTATATCCACCCCATAGCCCCTTATATCCACCCCTTAGCCCCCTATATCCACCCCATAGCGCCCTATATCCACCCCATAGCCCCCTATATCCACCCCATAGCGCCCTATATCCACCCCATAGCCCCCTATATCCACCCCATAGCCCCCTATATCCGCCCCATAACCCGCGATATCCGCCCCATAGCCCCCTATATCCGCCCCATAGCCCCTTATATCCGCCCCATAGCCCCCTATATCCGCCCCATAGCCCCTTATATCCGCCCCATAGCCCCCTATATCCGCCCCATAGCCCCCTATATCCGCCCCATAGCCCCCTATATCTGCCCCATAGCCCCCTATATCCACCCCATAGCCCCCTATATCCACCCCATAGCGCCCTATATCCGCCCCATAGACCCCTATATCCACCCCATAGCCCCCTATATCCGCCCCATAGCCCCCTATATCCGCCCCATAGCCCCCTATATCCGCCCCATAGCCCCCTATATCCGCCCCATAGCCCCCTATATCCACCCCACAGCCCCTTATATCCACCCCATAGCCCCCTATATCCACCCCATAGCCCCCTATATCCGCCCCATAGACCCCTATATCCACCCCATAGCCCCCTATATCCACCCCACAGCCCCCTATATCCACCCCATAGCCCCCTATATCCGCCCCATAGACCCCTATATCCGCCCCATAGCCCCCTATATCCGCCCCATAGCCCCCTATATCCACCCCATAGCCCCCTATATCAACCCCATAGCCCCCTATATCCGCCCCATAGACCCCTATATCCACCCCATAGCCCCCTATATCAACCCCATAGCCCCCTATATCCGCCCCATAGCCCCCTATATCCGCCCCATAGCCCCCTATAACCGCCCCATAGACCCCTATATCCACCCCATAGACCCTTATATCCACCCCATAGACCCCTATATCCACCCCATAGCGCCCTATATCCACCCCATAGCCCCTTATATCCACCCCATAGCCCCCTATATCCACCCCATAGCCCCCTATAACCGCCCCATAGACCCCTATATCCGCCCCATAGACCCCTATATCCACCCCATAGCCCCCTATATCTACCCAATAGCCCCTTATATCCACCCCATAGCCCCCTATATCCACCCCATAGCCCCCTATATCCACCCCACAGCCCCTTATATCCACCCCATAGACCCTTATATCCACCCTAGCCCCCTATATCTGCCCCATAGCCCCCTATATCTACCCCACAGCCCCCTATATCTACCCCATAGCCCCCTATATCTACCCCACAGCCCCTTATATCCACCCCATAGACCCTTATATCCGCCCCATAGCCCCCTATATCCACCCCACAGCCCCCTATATCCACCCCATAGCCCCCTATATCCGCCCCATAGACCCCTATATCCGCCCCATAGCCCCCTATATCCGCCCCATAGCCCCCTATATCCACCCCATAGCCCCCTATATCCGCCCCATAGCCCCCTATATCCGCCCCATAGGCCCCTATATCCGCCCCATAGCCCCCTATATCCGCCCCATAGCCCCCTATATCTGCCCCATAGCCCCCTATATCCGCCCCATAGCCCCCTATATCCGCCCCATAGCCCCCTATATCCGCCCCATAGCCCCCTATATCCACCCCATAGCCCCCTATATCCGCCCCATAGCCCCCTATATCTGCCCCATAGCCCCCTATATCCGCCCCATAGCCCCCTATATCCACCCCATAGCCCCCTATATCCACCCCATAGCCCCCTATATCCGCCCCATAGCCCCCTATATCTGCCCCATAGCCCCCTATATCCACCCCATAGCCCCCTATATCCACCCCATAGCCCCCTATATCCGCCCCATAGCCCCCTATATCTGCCCCATAGCCCCCTATATCCACCCCATAGCCCCCTATATCTGCCCCATAGCCCCCTATATCCGCCCCATAGCCCCCTATATCTGCCCCATAGCCCCCTATATCCACCCCATAGCCCCCTATATCCACCCCATAGCCCCCTATATCCACCCCATAGCCCCCTATATCCGCCCCATAGCCCCCTATATCCGCCCCATAGCCCCCTATATCCACCCCATAGCCCCCTATATCCACCCCATAGCCCCCTATATCCGCCCCATAGCCCCCTATATCCGCCCCATAGCCCCCTATATCCGCCCCATAGCCCCCTATATCCGCCCCATAGCCCCCTATATCCACCCCATAGCCCCCTATATCTGCCCCATAGCTGCCCCATAGCCCTCACCGTGACGGGGGAGTCCACCCTCTGCACGTTGCTCTCCTCGACCAGGATCTCCCT
Source organism: Pezoporus flaviventris (assembly GCF_033815535.1). NCBI lineage: Eukaryota > Metazoa > Chordata > Aves > Psittaciformes > Psittacidae > Pezoporus > Pezoporus flaviventris. The sequence goes on along the minus strand of NW_026893271.1, from coordinate 42,796 downwards.
GCAGGCAATGGGGGGTGTTAATTACCCCATAGGGATGTTAATTACCCCATAGATATGTTAATTACCCCATAGGGGTGCTAATTGCCCCATAGGAGTGTTAATTACCCCATAGGGTGTTAATTGCCCCATAGATATGTTAATTACCCCATAGGGATGTTAATTGCCCCATAGGGGTATTAATTACCCCATAGGGAGCTAATTGCCCCATAGGGATGTTAATTACCCCATAGGGTGCTAATTGCCCCATAAGGTGCTAATTGCCCCATAGGGGTGTTAATTGCCCCATAGAATGTTAATTGCCCCATAAGGTGCTAATTACCCCATAGGGATGTTAATTGCCCCATAGGGGTGTTAATTGCCCCATAGGGTGTTAATTAACCCATAGGGTGCTAATTGCCCCATAGGGGTGTTAATTGCCCCATAGGGTGTTAATTACCCCATAGGGTGCTAATTGCCCCATAGGGTGCTAATTGCCCCATAGGGCTGTTAATTGCCCCATAGATATGTTAATTACCCTATAGGGGGTGTTAATTGAGGTGGTGTATGCTAATGAAGCCATGTATGCTAATGAGGAAGTGTATGCTAATGAGGGAATGCTGATGACGGGATGCTAATGATGCGGTGTGTGCTAAAGAGGCAGTGTATGCTAACGATATGATGCATGCTAATGAGGTAGTGCATGCTAATGAGGCTAAGCATGCTACTGATGTGGTGTATGATAATGCAGTGGGGTATGCTAATGAGGGGGCAGATGCTAATGAGGTTGATATGCAAATGATGTGTACGCTGATGACGTTACGCTAAGGAAGCTGTGTATGCTAATTAGGCTATGCTAATTAGTCAACATATACAAATGAGGCAGTGTATGCTAATGAGGAGGTACATTCTAATGAGGCTACGCTGATGATGCGGTGTATGCTAATGAGCTGGCTACGCTAATGACATCTATACGCTAATGGGGCAGTCTATGCTATTGAGGGCATGCAAATGATATTCTAATGAGGCTGCGTATGCTAATGAGGTCGTGTATGCTAATGAGACAGTGCACGCTAATGAAGCTGTGTCCGCCAATGAGGCTGATATGCTAACGAGGTAGGGCACGCAAATGAGGTGGCGTACGCTACGTTATGCTAATGAAGAAGTGTATGCTAATGAGGCTATGCTAATTAGGCAACATATACTAATTAGGCAGTGTATGCTAACAAGGAGGTGCATTGCAATAAGTCTACGCTGATGACGTAGTGTACGCTAATGACATTCATATGCTAATGAGACAGCGTATGCTAATGAGAGTATGCAGATGAGATTATTCAAACGAGGCTGGATATGCTAATGATGCAGTGTATGCTAATGAGTGCACACTAATGAAGCTGTGTCCAGTAATGAGGCTGATATGCTAACGAGGTAGGGCACGCAAATGAGGTGGCGTACGCTACGTTATGCTAATGAGGCGGTGTATGCTAATGAGGCTATGCTAATTAGGCAACATATAATGAGGCAGTGTACGCTGATGCAAATGAGGGGGCGCACGCTAACGCTAAAGAAGCGAACGAGGGTATGCCTGCAAGGTTTCTATGCCAATTAAAAGGGTTGTATGCAAATGAGGGTGGGTGTATGCAAATGAGGGTGTGTGTATGCAAATGAGGGGTATGCAAATGACCTGGCCTTGGCGCACAGGGCCTTGACCTCGCTCTCCTTGATGAGCTCGCAGCGCCGCAGCTGCTCGATCTGACGGTCCAGGTCGCTGAGCTCCCCCATGCCTGCGGGGTAATTTGCATATGTTAATGAGGGGTTAATTTGAATACATGCTAATGAGCACCCCCGGGGGGGGGGGGGGCGCGTCATTTGCATACGGTAATTAATGCGTGTGCATCATTGACGGACAGACATTAGCTAACGCTCATTGAGGCCGGCTAATGAATGCTTATTAATAAAGTCATTAACACAGGCTAATGAATGCTCATTAATAAAGTCATTAACATAGACTAATTAACGATCATAAATAAAGTCATTAACGCAGGCTAATTAATAAAGTCATTAATAAAGTCATTAACATAGGCGAATTAATAAAGTCATTAACACAGGCTAATTAACGCTCATTAAAAACATTAACACAGGCTAATTAACGCTCATTAATAAAACCATTAACACAGGCTAATTAATGTTCATTAATAAAGTCATTAACACAGGCTAATTATCGTTCATTAATAAAGTCATTAACACAGGCTAATGCTCATTAATAAAGTCATTAACACAGGCTAATTAATGCTCATTAATGAAGACATTAACACAGGCAAATTAACGCTCATTAAAGACATTAACGCTCATTAAGACGCTAATTAACGTTCATTAATAAAGACAGTAACGCTTACTAATTAATAGTCATTAACAAACTCATTGCTCATTAAGACACAAATTAACGCTCATTAATAGTCAATAATACTCATTAAAGCACGCTAATTAACGCTCATTAATGAACTCATTAATGCTGATTAACACACATGAATAAACTCATTAACGCTCATTAACATTAACCCACACTAAATAAAGCTCATTAATAAACTCAATGCTAATTAACGCACTTTAATAGTCATTAACGCTCATTGACACACGCTAATTAACTCTCAGTAATAGTCATTAACGCTCATTGACACACACTAACGCTCATTAATAAAGTCATTAACGCGCATTAAGACTCATTAACACACGCTAATTAACGCTCATTAATAAAGTCATTAATACTCATTAACACAAGCTAATTAAAGCTCATTAATAGTCATTAACACTAACACGCTAATAAACACTTACGAATAGTTATTAACGCTCATTAACACACGCTACTTATTGCTCATTAATAGTCATTAATGCTCATCAACACGCTAATTAACGCTCATTAATAAAGTCATTAACGCTCATTAACACATGCTAATGAACACTAATTAATGCGTATTAACCCATTAACACACGCTAATTAATAAACTCATTAACGCTCATTAAGATTCATTACTACATGCTAATTAACTCTCATTAAAACACACTAACTAAAATTAATTAACATAAACACACGCCAATTACTTAATGCTCATTAACATCATTAATTAAAACTCATTAACACACGCTAATTAACGCTCATTAATGAAGATTCATTAACAGTGGCTACTTAACGCCCATTAACATTCACAGAGGCTAATTAAGGCTCATTAATGCTAATTAACATAATTAATTACCACTCATTAATCAACACTCATTACCACATGAATTAACACTCATTAATTACCACTCATCAACACCCATTAACAAGCTTAATAACACTCATTAATATTCATTAACAAGCTTAATAAACTCATTAACACTCATTAGCATGCTAATTAACAGTAATTAATTAACACTCATTAACACGCACTAATTAACGCTCATTAATTGAGCCCTTCAATTGGCCCTTATTAACAGTCGTGAATGAACTCATTAATAAACTCATAAACCCCCATAGTCGCCCCATAGAACCCCCATAGCACCCCACAGCACCCCCATAGACCCCCATAGCCCCCCATAGACCCCCATAGCCACCCCATAGAACCCCCATAGCACCCCACAGCACCCCCATAGACCCCCATAGCCACCCCATAGACCCCCATAGCCACCCCATAGACCCCCATAGCCACCCCATAGAACCTCCATAGCACCCCACAGCACCCCTATAGCGCCCCATAGCCCCCCATAGACCCTCCATATCACCCCATAGCCCCCCATAGACCCTCCATATCACCCCATAGCCCCCCATAGACCCTCCATATCACCCCATAGCGCCCCATAGACCCCCATATCCCCTCGTAGACCCCCCATATCCAACCATATCCCCCCATAGAGCCCCACAGACCCCCCACAGACCCCCACAGCCACCCCATAGAACGCCCATAGCCCCATAGACCAACACAGACACCCATAGACCCCCATAGTCCCATAGACCCCCATAGCACCCCATAGAACCCCCATAGCCTCCCATAGCACCCCATAGACCCACACAGACCCCACACAGACCCCCACATCCCCCCATAGAACCCCATAGACCCCCCATAGAACCCCCATAGCCCCACAGACCCCCATAGCCCCCCACAGACACCCGTAGCACCCCATAGCCCCCCCACATCCCCCCCATAGACACCCATAGCCACCCCATAGACCCCCATAGACACCCATAGCCACCCCATAGACCCCCATAGCCACTCCACAGAACCCCCATAGCCCCATAGACTCCCAAAGCCACCCCATATCCCCCCATAGACCCCCATAGCCACCCCATAGACCCCCCAAACCCCATATCCCCCCATACCCCCCCTTAGACCCCCACAGACACCCATAGACCCCCATAGCACCCCATAGACCTCCCTAGAACCCCCTAGACCCCACACAGACCCCCATATCCCCCCCATATCCCCCCATAGACCCCCCACAGAACCCCCACAGACACCCCATAGACCCCCCATAGCCTCATAGACACCCCATAGAACCCCCATAGACCCCCATATCTCTCCATAGACCCCTCATAGCCCCATAGACACCCCATAGACCCCCATAGACCCCCATATCTCCCCATAGACCCCCCCATAGAACCCCCATAAATCCCTATAGCACCATAGACCCCATAGACCCCCCATATCTCCCCATAGACCACCACAGTCACCCCATAGACCCCCCATAGACACCCCATAGACCCCCCATATCTCCCCATAGACCCCACAGACCCCCCATATCTCCCCATAGACCACCATAGTCACCCCATAGACCCCCCATAGCCCCATAGACACCCCATATACCCCCATATCCCCCCATAGACCCCCCCATAGCCACCCCATAGCCCCATAGACACCCCATAGACCCCCCATAGACCCCCACAGACCCCCCATAGCCCCATAGACACCCCATAGGCCCCCATAGACCCCCATATCTCCCCATAGACCACCATAGTCACCCCATAGACCCCCCATAGCCCCACAGACACCCCATAGAACCCCGACACCCCATAGACCCCCCATATCTCCCCATAGACCCCCCATATCTCCCCATAGACCACCATAGTCACCCGAAAGACCCCCCATAGCCCCACAGACACCCCATAGACACCCCATAGACCCCCATATCCCCCCACAGACCCCCCCATAGCCCCACAGACACCCCATAGAACCCCGACACCCCATAGACCCCCCATATCTCCCCATAGACCCCCCATATCTCCCCATAGACCACCATAGTCACCCGAAAGACCCCCCATAGCCCCACAGACACCCCATAGACACCCCATAGACCCCCATATCCCCCCACAGACCCCCCCATAGCCCCACAGACACCCCATAGAACCCCGACACCCCATAGACCCCCCATATCTCCCCATAGACCCCCCATATCTCCCCATAGACCACCATAGTCACCCGAAAGACCCCCCATAGCCCCACAGACACCCCATAGACACCCCATAGACCCCCATATCCCCCCACAGACCCCCCCATAGCCCCACAGACACCCCATAGAACCCCGACACCCCATAGACCCCCCATATCTCCCCATGGACCCCCCATATCTCCCCATAGACCACCATAGTCACCCCATAGACGCCCCATAGCCCCACAGACACCCCATAGACACCCCATAGACCCCCATATCCCCCATAGACCCCCCCATAGCCACCCCATAGCCCCATAGACACCCCATAGACCCCCCATAGCCCCATAGACACCCCATAGACACCCCATAGACCCCCATATCCCCCCATAGACCCCCCCATAGCCACCCCATAGCCCCATAGACACCCCATAGACCCCCCATAGCCCCATAGACACCCCATAGACACCCCATAGACCCCCATATCCCCCCATAGACCCCCCCATAGCCACCCCATAGCCCCATAGACACCCCATAGACCCCCCATAGCCCCATAGACACCCCATAGAACCCCCATAGACACCCCATAGACCCCCCATAGCCCCATAGACCCCATAGGGCCCCACCGGCAGCGACCTCCGGCGCCGCGGCCGCCGCGCGTCACTTCCGGGCCGGCCCCTGCCGGAAGCGGAAGTGAGTGATGGCCCGGCGGCAGGAAGTGACGTCAGGCAGGAGGCGGGGCCAGCAGCTAGAGCGGGCGCAGTCATTGGCTCTCTATGGGCCCCATTGATCGCGATGGGTCCCATGGATCGCTATGGGTCCCATTGATCTCTATGGGTCCCATTGATCTCTATGGGTCCCATGGATCTCTATGGGTCCCATTGATCTCTATGGGTCCCATTGATCGCTATGGGTCCCATTGATCTCTATGGGTCCCATTGATCGCTATGGGTCCCATTGATCCCTATGGGTCCCATTGATCGCTATGGGTCCCATGGATCTCTATGGGTCCCATTGATCTCTATGGGTCCCATTGATCTCTATGGGTCCCATTGATCGCTATGGGTCCCATTGATCCCTATGGGTCCCATTGATCGCTATGGGTCCCATTGATCGCTATGGGTCTCATTGATCTCTATGGGTCCCAGGGATCGCTATGGGTCCCATTGATCTCTATGGGTCCCATGGATCTCTATGGGTCCCATTGTCCCTTATGGGTCCCCATTGATCGCTATGGGTCCCATTGCCCCCTATGGGTCCCAATGTCCCCCCTATGGGTCCCATTGATCCCTATGGGGCCCAATGCCCACTATGGGTCCCATTGCACCCCTATGGGTCCCACTGCCCCCTATGGGCCCCATTGCACCACTATGGGTCCCATTGCCCCTATAGGTCCCGTTGTCCCCTATGGGTCCTAATGCAGGCCCTATGGGTCCAATTCCACTCTCTATGGGTCCCAATGTCCCCCTATGGGATCCAATGCACCCCTTATAGGTCCCAAGGCACCCCATGGGTCCCAATGTCCCCCCTATAGGTCCCAATGGACACCTATGGGTCCCACTGCACCCCCTATGGGTCCCAACACAGCCCCTATGGGTCCCAATGTCCCCCCTATAGGTCCCAATACACCCTTATGGGTCCCAATGCACCCCCTATAGCTAGCATTGCCCCCCTAAAGGGTCCCATTGCTCCCTATGGTTCCCATTGCACCCTATGGGTCCCATTGCTCCCCTATGGGTCCCATTGCACCCCCTATGGTTCCCGTTGTCCCCTATGGGTCCCACTGCACCCCCTATGGGTCCCATTGCTCCCCTATGGTTCCCATTGCCCCCTATGGGTCCCACTGCACCCCCTATGGGTCCCATTGCTCCCCTATGGTTCCCATTGCCCCCTATGGGTCCCATTGCTCCCCTATGAATCCCACTGCACCCCCTATGGGTCCCAATGCACCCCTATGGGTCCCAATGCACCCCTATGGGTCCCACTGCACCCCCTATGGGTCCCATTCACTCCCTATGGGTCCCACTGCCCCCCTATGGGTACCAATGTCCCTTTATGGGTCCCATTCCCTCCTATAAGTCCCATTATCCGCTATGGGTCCCACTGCTCCCCTATGGGTCCCATTGCCCCAGTATTGGTTCCCATTGCCACCCTACAGGCCCCATTGCCCCCTATGGGTCCCATTCACTCCCTATGGATCCCATTGTCCTCTATGGGTCCCAATGCCTCCCTATGGGTCCCATTGCCCCCCTGGGAGTCCCATTCACTCCCTATGGGTCCCATTGTCCTCTATGGGTCCCATTGCCCCCATGGGTCCCATTGACCCCTATGGGTCCCATTCACTCCCTATGGATCCCATCGTCCTGTATGGGTCCCAATGCCCCCCTATGGGTCCCATTGCCCCCCTATAAGGTCCCACTGCCCCTCAGTGGGTCCCATTCACTCCCTATGGGTCCCATTGACCCCTATGGGTCCCATTCACTCCCTATGGATCCCATTGTCCTGTATGGGTCCCAATGCCCCCCTATGGGTCCCATTGCCCCTCTATAAGGTCCCACTGCCCCCTGGTGGGTCCTATTCACTCCCTATGGGTCCCAATGCCCCCCTATGGGTACCAATGTCCCTTTATGGGTCCCATTCCCTCCTATAAGTCCCATTATCCGCTATGGGTCCCACTGCTCCCCTATGGGTCCCATTGCCCCCCATGGGTCCCATTCACTCCCTATGGGTCCCATTGCCCCCCTATGGGTCCCGTTGTCCTCTATGGGTCCCATTGCCCCCCTATGGGTCCCATTGTCCTCTACGGGTCCCATTGTCCTCTACGGGTCCCATTGTCCTCTATGGGTCCCAATGCCCCCCTATGGGTCCCATTGTCCTCTATGGGTCCCAATGCCCCCCTATGGGTCCCATTGTCCTCTATGGGTCCCATTGTCCTCTATGGGTCCCATTGTCCTCTATGGGTCCCAATGCCCCCCTATGGGTCCCATTGCCCTCTATGGGTCCCATCACCCCCCCCATGGCCCCCATTGCCCCCTATGGCTCCCGCTCCATCCGCATCCACTTTATTCTCACGCCTTATTGGCTCCAGGGGCTGGAGGGGGGCGGGGCTTAAGGGGGGGGGGGGAAGGGGGCGGGGTTACGGTGGGGAGTGGGGGCGTGGCTACGCGCAGGCGGGGGGCGTGTCCGTGCGTGATGACGTCATCGCTCAGTAGGCGTGGTTGGAGATGAAGAGGGACTCGCTGGCGGCGGCGCCCGCGGTGCCCGAGGGGGTGTAGAGGCCGCGGCAGGCCTGGGAGTTAGCCTGGAATGACATGGGATAACATGGGATAACATGGGATAACATACATGGGATAACATGGGATAACATGGGATAACATGGGATAACATACATGGGATAACATGGGATAACATGGGATGTAACATGGGATAACATGGGATAACATACATGGGATAACATGGGATAACATGGGATAACATACATGGGATAACATGGGATAACATGGGATAACATACATGGGATAACATACATGGGATAACATACATGGGATAACATGGGATAACATACATGGGATAACATACATGGGATAACATACATGGGATAACATACATGGGATAACATACATGGGATAACATACATGGGATAACATACATGGGATAACATACATGGGATAACATGGGATGTAACACGGGATGTAACACGGGATGTAACACGGGATATTACATGGGATAACATACATGGGATAACATACATGGGATAACATGGGAGGTAACATGGGAGGTAACATGGGATGCAACATGGGATGCAACATGGGATGCAACATGGGATGCAACATGGGATGCAACATGGGATGCAACATGGGATGCAACATGGGATGCAACATGGGATGCAACATGAGATATAACATGAGGTATAACACGGGATATAACATGGGATGTAACATGGGGTATAACATGGGATAACAGGATAATATGGAATAACACAGAATAACATGGGAATAACACAGGATAAGAGGAAATAACATGGGGATAAACATGGAATAGCACAGAATAACATGGGAATAACACAGGATAAGAGAAAATAACATGGGGATAAACATGGAATAACACAGAATAAGAGGGAATAACATGGAATATCAGAGAATAACATGGGAATAACACAGAATAACAGGGAATAACACAGGGATAACAGGGAATAACATGGAAATAACACAGAATAAGAGGGAATAACATGGGAATAACAGAATAACATGGACTAACATGGAATAGCACAGAATAACATGGGAATAACACAGAATAACAGGGAATAAAATGGGGATAACACGGAATAACATGGGAATAACACGGAATAACATGGGAATAACACAGAATAACAGAATAACTGGGAATAACATGGAATAACACGGAATACCATGGGAATAACGCAGAATAACAGGGAATACCACGGGAATAACACAGAATAAGAGGGAATAACATGGGGATAACACCAAATAACAGGGATTAACATGGGAATAACACAGAATAACAGGGAATAACACCAAATAACAGGGAATAACATGGGAATAAAACAGAATAACAGGGAATAACATGGGAATAACACAGAATAAAAGGGAATAACACAGAATAACAGGGAATAACAAGGGAATAACACAGAATAACAGGGAATAACATGAGGATAACATGGAATGTCACAGAATAACATGGGGATAACACAGAATAACAGGGAATAACATGGGAATAACAGGGAATAACACAGAATAAGAGAGAATAACATGGGGATAACATGGAATATCACAGAATAACATGGGAATAAGACAGAATAACAGGGAATAACATGGGGATAACACCGAATAACACGGGAATAACACGGAACAACAGGGAATAACACGGGAATAACACAGAATAACATGGAAATAACACCGAATAACACGGGAATAACACAGAATAACATGGAAATAACACCGAGTAACACAGGAATAACACAGAATAACATGGAAATAACACCGAGTAACACAGGAATAACACAGAATAACATGGAAATAACACCGAATAACACGGGAATAACACAGAATAACATGGAAATAACACCGAATAACACGGGAATAACACAGAATAACATGGAAATAACACCGAATAACACGGGAATAACACAGAATAACATGGAAATAACACGGAATAACACGGACCAACACACGCTAACACGTGAATACCCCACGTTAACCCCCCGCCCCACACCGTGGCACGTACCAGGGCCCTCTTGACGTACTCCTCCTGGGCCGCCTTGGTGTTGTCCTTCTTGCCCGCCCAGGCCTTGAGGGCCGAGGCCTGCAGGGCCCGGCCATAGGAGAAGGTGAGGGCCCAAGGCCGGGCCAGCGCGCAGCGGTTGATGGCGTTCAGGTTGAGGGAGGCCTCCTCCTCGCTCTGGCCCCCCGACAGGAACGTGATCCCTAGGGATATAGGGAGATATAGGGAGATATAGGGAGATATGGGGAGATATGGGGAGATATGGGGAGATATGGGGTTATGGGGCTATAGGGATGTTGATGGCGTTCAGGTTGAGGGAGGCCTCCTCCTCGCTCTGGCCCCCCGACAGGAACGTGATCCCTAGGGATATGGGGAGATATAGGGAGATATGGGGAAATATAGGGAGATATGGGGAGATATGGGGTTATGGGGGTATAGGGATATTGATGGCGGTCAGGTTGAGGGAGGCCTCCTCCTCGCTCTGGCCCCCCGACAGGAACGTGATCCCTAGGGATATGGGGAGATATAGGGAGATATGGGGATATATAGGGAGATATGGGGATATATAGGGAGATATGGGGTTATGGGGGTATAGGGATGTTGATGGCGTTCAGGTTGAGGGAGGCCTCCTCCTCGCTCTGGCCCCCCGACAGGAACATGATCCCTAGGGATATGGGGAGATATAGGGAGATATAGGGAGATATGGGGATATATAGGGAGATATAGGGAGATATGGGGTTATGGGGCTATAGGGATATTGATGGCGGTCAGGTTGAGGGAGGCCTCCTCCTCGCTCTGGCCCCCCGACAGGAACGTGATCCCTAGGGATATGGGGAGATATAGGGAGATATGGGGAGATATAGGGAGATATGGGGAGATATGGGGTTATGGGGGTATAGGGATATTGATGGCGGTCAGGTTGAGGGAGGCCTCCTCCTCGCTCTGGCCCCCCGACAGGAACGTGATCCCTAGGGATATGGGGAGATATAGGGAGATATAGGGAGATATGGGGAAATATGGGGAGATATAGGGAGATATGGGGAGATATGGGGAGATATGGGGAGATATGGGGTTATGGGGGTATAGGGATGTTGATGGCGTTCAGGTTGAGGGAGGCCTCCTCCTCGCTCTGGCCCCCCGACAGGAACGTGATCCCTAGGGATATGGGGAGATATAGGGAGATATGGGGAAATATAGGGAGATATGGGGAGATATGGGGTTATGGGGGTATAGGGATATTGATGGCGGTCAGGTTGAGGGAGGCCTCCTCCTCGCTCTGGCCCCCCGACAGGAACGTGATCCCTAGGGATATGGGGAGATATAGGGAGATATGGGGATATATAGGGAGATATGGGGATATATAGGGAGATATGGGGAGATAGGGGGAGATATGGGGTTATGGGGGTATAGGGATGGTGACGGCGTTCAGGTTGAGGGAGGCCTCCTCCTCGCTCTGGCCCCCCGACAGGAACGTGATCCCTAGGGATATGGGGAGATAGGGGGAGATATAGGGAGATATAGGGAGATATGGGGATATATAGGGAGATATAGGGAGATATGGGGTTATGGGGCTATAGGGATGTTGATGGCGTTCAGGTTGAGGGAGGCCTCCTCCTCGCTCTGGCCCCCCGACAGGAACGTGATCCCTAGGGATATGGGGAGATATAGGGAGATATAGGGAGATATGGGGAGATATGGGGAGATATGGGGTTATGGGGGTATAGGGATGTTGATGGCGTTCAGGTTGAGGGAGGCCTCCTCCTCGCTCTGGCCCCCCGACAGGAACGTGATCCCTAGGGATATAGGGCTATAGAGAGGGGAACAGACATATAGGGCTATGGATATGGGGCTAGGGATACAGGAATGGGGACGAGGATATAGGGATATAGATATAGGGATAGGGAGAGACAAGGAGACAGGGATATACATATAGGGATACAAATATAGGGATGGGGACATGGATATAGGGACATGGGGATGGGGACACGGATATAGGGACATGGGGATGGGGACACGGATATAGGGACATGGGGATGGGGACACGGATATAGGGACATGGGGATGGGGACACGGATATAGGGACATGGGGACATGGATATAGGGACATGGGGATGGGGACACGGATATAGGAACATGGGGACGGAGACATGGGGACAGGGACATGGGGACATGGATATAGGGACACGGGGATGGGGACATGGGGACACGGATATAGGAACATGGGGACGGGGACATGGGGACATGTATATAGGGACACGGGGATGGGGACATGGATATAGGGACATGGATATAGGGACATGGGGATGGGGACATGGGGATGGGGACATGGGGATATAGGGACACGGGGAGGGGGACATGGATATAGGGACACAGATATAGGGACACGGATATAGGGCCATGGGGACGGGGCCATGGGGATACGGGGCCATGGGGACATGGATATAGGGCCATGGGGACAGGGCCATGGGGATACAGGGCCATGGGGACACGGATATAGGGCCATGGATATAGGGCCATGGGGATGGGGCCATGGGGACATGGATATAGGGCCATGGGGATGGGGCCATGGGGACACGCATATAGGGCCATGGATATAGGAACACGGGGACGGGGCCATGGATATAGGGCCATGGGGACACGGATATAGGGCCATGGATATAGGGCCATGGGGACACGGATAGAGGGCCATGGATATAGGGCCACGGGGACGGGGCCATGGGGACATGGATATAGGGCCATGAATATAGGGCCATGGGGACATGGATATAGGGCCATGGGGACACGGATATAGGGCCATGGATATAGGGCCATGGGGGCGGGGCCATGGGGACATGGATATAGGGCCATGGGGACACGGATATAGGGCCATGGGGACGGGGCCATGGGGATGGGGCCATGGGGACACGGATATAGGGCCATGGGGACATGGATATAGGGCCATGGGGACACGGATATAGGGCCATGGGGACACGGATATAGGGCCATGGGGACACGGATATAGGGCCATGGGGACATGGATATAGGGCCACGGGGACATGGATATAGGGCCACGGGGACGGGGCCATGGGGATGGGGCCATGGGGACACGGATATAGGGCCATGGGGACGGGGCCATGGGGACACGGATATAGGGCCATGGGGACACGGATATAGGGCCATGGGGACACGGATATAGGGCCATGGGGACAGGGCCATGGGGATACAGGGCATGGGGATGGGGCCATGGGGACACGGATATAGGGCCATGGGGACATGCATATAGGGCCATGGATATAGGGCCATGGGGATGGGGCCATGGGGACACGGATATAGGGCCATGGGGACAGGGCCATGGGGATACGGGGCCGTGGGGCTGTTGCGCCGTGTGGGGCACGGACCGGGCACGGCGGGGGGCACGGTGCGGCGCAGCGCGGTGACGGTGGCCATGGCGATCTCGTCGGGGCTGTACTTGGTGGGGCAGGCGTGGCCGGGGGTCACCATGTTGGGTTTGAGCAGGGTCCCCTCCAGGTACACGTGGTGGTCGCTCAGGGCCTTGTACACTGCTGCCAGCACCTATGGGGGGGCAGAGATATGGGGCGGGGGGGGGGTTATGGGGTTATGGGGTGAGGGAACCTCCCCCAATGGGGACACAGGGTTAGGGAACCCCCCCAATGGGACACAATGAAGGGACATGGGGTGAGGGACCCCCCCCCAGTGGGGACAAAGGGTTAGGGACCCCCCCAAATGGGACTCAATGGGGACACAGGGTTAGGGACCCCCCCAATGGGACTCAATGGGGACACAGGGACCCCCCCCAAAGGGATACAATGGGGATGGATAGGGGACAGGGTTAGGGACCCCCCACAATGGGACACAATGAGGGGACATGGGGTGAGGGACCCCCCCCCAATGGGGACACAGGGTTAGGGACCCCCCCAATGGGACACAATGAGGGGACATGGGGTGAGGGACCCCCCCCCAGTGGGGACACAGGGTTAGGGACCCCCCCAATGGGACACAATGGGGGCACAGGGACCCCCCCCCCAAAAGGGACACAATGGGGGCACAGGGACCCCCCAGAGGGACACAATGGGAACACAGGGACCCCCTCAATGGGGACACAGGGACCCCCCCAAATGGGACTCAATGGGGACACAGGGACCCCCCCAAATGGGACACAATGGGGACACAGGGACCCCCCCCCCAAAAGGGACACAATGGGGGCACAGGGACCCCCCAAAGGGACTCAATGGGGACACAGGGAACCCCTCAATGGGGACACAGGGACCCCCCCAAAAGGGACACAATGGGGACACAGGGACCCCCCAAAGGGACTCAATGGGGACACAGGGACCCCCCCCAAAGGGACTCAATGGGGTGCCCCCATAGGGGCCGGCCCCCACCTTCTCAGTGACGTATTGGCAGTGCTTGAGGTCGTGGTTCCCATCGGGCAGGATCTCGGGCTCCACGATGGGGACGATGCCGTTCTATGGGGAGCAGGATGTGACCCCACATCCCCATGGCCCCATGGCCACCTCCATGTGGTCCATGGCCCCATGGGTCCTGCACCCCTTCCATGGCCCCATGGCAACCTCCATGTGGTCCATGGCCCCATGGGTCCTGCACCCCTTCCATGGCCCCATGGCCACCTCCATGTGGTCCATGGCCCCATGGGTCCTGCACCCCTTCCATGGCCCCATGGCAACCTCCATGTGGTCCATGGCCCCATGGGTCCTGCACCCCTTCCATGGCCCCATGGCCACTTCCATATCCCCATCCCCATGAGCCCCCCATCCCTTTAATGACCCCATAGGCCACCTCCATGCTCTCATCCCCATGGATCCCACATCCCTGCCATGTCCCCATGGCAACCTTCATGCTCTGGTCCCCATGACCACCCCCCACCCTTTCCATGTCCCCACATCCCCCTCCATGCCCCCATCCCCATGGATCCTGCACCCCTTGGGTGTCCCCATGTCCCTCTCCATGCCCCCATCCCCATGGATCCTGCATCCCTTCCACGTCCCCATGCCCCCATCCCCATAGATCCTGCACCCCTTCGACACCCCCATCCCCATGGATCGCCCCATCCCTCAGACACCCCCATCCCCATAGATCCTGCATCCCTTCCATGTCCCCATGCCCCCATCCCCATAGATCCTGCACCCCTTCCATGCCCCCATCCCCATAGATCCTGCATCCCTTCCATATCCCCATAGATCCTGCATCCCTTCAACGCCCCCATCCCCATAGATCCTGCATCCCTTCCATGTCCCCATAGATCCTGCATCCCTTCCATGTCCCCATGCCCCCATCCCCATAGATCCTGCACCCCTTCGTCATCCCCATCCCCATAGATCCTGTATCCCTTCCATGTCCCCATAGATCCTGCATCCCTTCCATGTCCCCATGCCCCCATCCCTATGGGTCCCTCATCCCTTCCATGTCCCCATGCCCCCATCCCCATAGATCCTGCACCCCTCACACACCCCCCATCCCCATAGATCCTGCACCCCTCACCCCCCCCCATCCTCCTCCCACCCCATAACCGCTATGGGTCGGAGCAGGAGGGCCGTTACCTGCTGGCAGATGCTGGCGTAGCGTGCCAGGACGTTGGCGTTCTCCATGATGGCCAAGGGGGTCGGGGTGCCCTCGGAGATCTTGAGCACGCAGCGCCACTTGGCGAAGTCAGCGCCGTCCTTCTTGTACTGGGCACAGCGCTCCATGAGCCCATCCAGGCCTGGGGTAAGGGGGGGGCATGGGGAACAGGGATGGGGGGATCAGTGGGGCTGGGGGGGGTAGCAGGGATGGGGGTATCAATGGGGCTGGGTGGGGGAGCAGGGATGGGGGTATGGGGAACAGGGATGGGGGTATCAGTGGGGCTGGGGGGGGGAGCAGGGATGGGGGTATGGGGAACAGGGATGGGGGTATCAGTGGGGCTGGGAGGGAGCAGGGATGGGGGTATGGGGAACAGGGATGGGGGTATCAGTGGGGCTGGGGGGGGTAGCAGGGATGGGGGTATCAGTGGGGCTTGGGGGGGATGAGGGTTGGGGGTATCAGTGGGGCTGGGTGGGGAACAGGGATGGGGGTATCAGTGGGGCTGGGTGGGGAACAGGGATGGGGGTATCAGTGGGGCTGGGTGGGGGCAGCAGGGATGGGGGTATAGGGGGGCATCAGGGATGGGGGTATCAGTGGGGCTGGGGGGGGTAGCAGGGATGGGGGTATCAGTGGGGCTTGGGGGGATGAGAGTTGGGGGTATCAGTGGGGCTGGGGGGGGTAGCAGGGATGGGGGTATCAGTGGGGCTTGGGGGGGATGAGGGTTGGGGGTATCAGTGGGGCTGGGTGGGGAGCAGGGATGGGGGCATCAGGGATGGGGGTATCAGTGGGGCTTGGGGGGGATGAGGGTTGGGGGTATCAGTGGGGCTGGGGGGGAGCAGGGATGGGGGCATGTGGGTATCAGGGATGGGGGTATCAGTGGGGCTTGGGGGGGGATGTGGGAATCAATGGGGCTTGGGGGGGTTAGCAGGGATGGGGGTATCAGTGGGGTTTGGGGGTGACCCATGGAATAGGGGCACCCATGGGGTTTGGGGGTGACCCAAGCGATGGGGGCACCAATGGGATTTGGGGGTGACCCATGGGGCTTGGGGGTGACCCATGGGGTTTGGGGTTGCCCCATGGGGTTTGGGGGCGCCCCATGGAGTTTGGGGGCGCCCCACGGGGTTTGGGGGCGCCCCACGGATTTGGGGGTGCCCTCCATGGGGCTGTGGCTCACCTTGGGTCGTGGTCTCGCCGTTGGTGCCAGCCAGGGGCACGACGCCCTTGTCCACCTATGGCATGGGGCCACCACGGCAATGGGGCAGCCGGCCTTGGCCCCATAGGGTGCCCCCCCCCAAGTGCCCCACACTATGGGGTCACCCCCTCTAAGGGCCCCCCCCCCCATGCTGATGTTAATGCAGGTTAGGGGGCACCCATTGCCCCCAGCACCCCAATACCCCCCCATTGATGGGCCCAATGCACCCCATGGAGCACCCCAATACCCCCCCATTGATGGGCTCAATGCACCCCATGGAGCACCCCAATACCCCCCATTGATGGGCCCAATGCACCCCATGGAGCACCCCAATACCCCCCCATTGATGGGCCCAATGCACCCCATGGAGCACCCCAATACCCCATTGATGGGCCCAATGCACCCCACAGAGCCCCCAATTCCCCCAGCACCCCAATACCCCCCCACTGATGCTCTCAATGCACCCCACAGACCCTCCCTTCTCCCCAGCACCCCAATGCCCCCCCATTGATAGGGTTGCTGCACCCCATGGAGCCCCCCTTGCCCCCAAAACCCCAATACCCCCCCACTGATGCTCTCAATGCACCCCACACACCCCCCAGCACCCCAATATCCCCTCACTGATGCCTTCAACGCCCCCAGCACCCCAATACCCCCCCACTGATGGGGTTGCTGCACCCCATGGAGCACCCCAATACCCCCCTATGTTGCTGCACCCTATGGAGCCCCCAATGCCCCCAGCACCCCAATACCCCCCCACTGATGCTCTCAATGCACCCCACACATCCCCCAACACCCCAATATCCCCTCACTGATGCCTTCAACGCTCCCAGCACCCCAATACCCCCCCATTGATGGTCTCAATGCACCCCACAGAGCCCCCAATTCCCCCAACACCCCAATACCCCCCCACTGATGCTCTCAATGCACCCCACACACCCCCCAACACCCCAATACCCCCCCACTGATGTTCTCAATGCACCCCACACACCCCCCAACACCCCAATATCCCCTCATTAATGCCTTCAACGCCCCCAGCACCCCAATACCCCCCCATTGATTGGGTTGCTGCACCCCATGGAGCACCCCAATACCCCCCCACTGATGCTCTCAATGCACCCCACACAGCCCCCAATGCCCCCAACACCCCAATACCCCCCCATTGATGCTGTCAATGCACCCCACAGACCCTCCCTTGTCCCCAGCACCCCAATACCCCCCCATTGATTGGGTTGCTGCACCCCATGGAGCACCCCAATACCCCCCCACTGATGCTCTCAATGTACCCCACACATCCCCCAGCACCCCAATACCCCCCCACTGATGCTCCCAATGCACCCCACACACCCCCCAGCACCCCAATACCCCCCCACTGATGTTCTCAATGCACCCCACACACCCCCCAGCACCCCAATATCTCCTCATTAATGCCTTCAACGCCCCCAGCACCCCAATACCCCCCCATTGATTGTGTTGCTGCACCCCATGGAGCACCCCAATACCCCCCCACTGATGCTCTCAATGCACCCCACACAGCCCCCAATGCCCCCAACACCCCAATACCCCCCCATTGATGCTGTCAATGCACCCCACAGACCCTCCCTTGTCCCCAGCACCCCAATACCCCCCCATTGATTGGGTTGCTGCACCCTATGGAGCACCCCAATACCCCCCCACTGATGCTCTCAATGCACCCCACACATCCCCCAACACCCCAATACCCCCCCACTGATGCTCTCAATGCACCCCACACATCCCCCAACACCCCAATACCCCCCCACTGATGCTCTCAATGCACCCCACACATCCCCCAATGCCCCCAGAACCCCAATACCCCCCCACTGATGCTCCCAATGCACCCCACACATCCCCCCAACACCCCAATACCCCCCCACTGATGCTCTCAATGCACCCCACACATCCCCCAACACCCCAATACCCCCCCACTGATGCTCTCAATGCACCCCACAGACCCTCCCTTGTCCCCAGCACCCCAATACCCCCCCATTGACGATCCCAATACCCCCCCTATTTCCACCCCCCCCAGCACCCCCACCTTGATGCCCACGAGGGCCCCCTTGGCCCGGATGACCTCGGGGAAGGGACGGCCGTCGTCTGCCTTCTGGTAGAGGGTCTCGTGGAAGAGGATGACGCCGCCGATGCAGGCGTCCACGCGGCTGTCGGCAGTGAACAGCAGCTGCCGGTACCAGCGCCGGTTCTCCTCCGTGTTCTCCGCGCCCACCGAGCTCAGGCGCTTGGCGATGCTGCCTGCGGGGGGGGGGAAACCAGTAAGGACCAGTAAGGACCAGTAAGAAGCAAGGCATCCCAATAGCGCCCAATGCAGCCCCAAGAGCTCCCAAACCAGTAAAGACCAGTAAGGAGCAGTAAGGACCAGAGCATCCCAATGCGTTCTCAGGGGCTTCCAAACCAGTAAGGACCAGTAAGGACCACTAAGGACCAGTAAGGAGCAGTAAGGACCAGTAAGAAGCAAGGCATCCCAATAGCGCCCAATGCAGCCCCAAGAGCTCCCAAACCAGTAGGAACCAGTAGGGACCAGTAAGGACCAGTAAGAAGCAAGGCATCCCAATAGCGCCCAATGCAGCCCCAAGAGCTCCCAAACCAGTAAGGACCAGTAAGGACCAGTAAGGACCAGTAAGAAGCAAGGCATCCCAATAGCGCCCAATGCAGCCCCAAGAGCTCCCAAACCAGTAAGGACCAGTAAGGAGCAGTAAGGACCAGAGCATCCCAATGTGTTCTGAGGGGCTTCCAAACCAGTAAGGACCAGTAAGGACCACTAAGGACCAGTAAGGACCAGTAAGGACCAGTAAGGACCAGAGCATCCCAATAGCGCCCAATGCAGCCCCAAGAGCTCCCAAACCAGTAGGAACCAGTAGGGACCAGTAAGGACCAGTAAGGAGCAAGGCATCCCAATAGCGCCCAATGCAGCCCCAAGAGCTCCCAAACCAGTAAGGACCAGTAAGGACCAGTAAGGACCAGTAAGAAGCAAGGCATCCCAATAGCGCCCAATGCAGCCCCAAGAGCTCCCAAACCAGTAAGGACCAGTAAGGACCAGTAAGGACCAGTAAGAAGCAAGGCATCCCAATAGTGCCCAATGCAGCCCCAAGGGCTCCCAAACCGGTAAAGACCAGTAGGGACCAGTAAGGACCAGTAAGGGCCAGAGCGTCCCAATGTGTTCTCAGGGGCTTCCAAACCAGTAGGAACCAGTAAGGACCAGTAAGGACCAGTAAGGACCAGTAAGGACCAGTAAGGACCAGTAAGAAGCAAGGCATCCCAATAGCGCCCAATGCAGCCCCAAGAGCTCCCAAACCAGTAAGGACCAGTAAGGACCAGTAAGGACCAGAGCATCCCAATGTGTTCTGAGGGGCTTCCAAACCAGTAAGGACCAGTAAGGACCACTAAGGACCAGTAAGGACCAGTAAGGATCAGAGCATCCCAATGCGTTCTCAGTGGCTTCCAAACCAGTAAGGACCAGTAAGGACCAGTAAGGACCAGTAAGAAGCAAGGCATCCCAATAGCACCCAATGCAGCCCCAAGAGCTCCCAAACCAGTAAGGACCAGTAAGGAGCAGAGCATCCCAATACATCCCCAGGGGCTTCCAAACCAAGAGGGACCAGTAAGGACCAGTAAGAGCCAGGGCGTCCCAATGCGCCCCTAGGGGCCTCCAAACCAGTAGGAACCCATAGGTCCCTCACCCCATAGACCCCCCTCACCCCACAAACACCCCTCCGCCCCATAGGTCCCTAACCCCATAGACCCCTCTCCGCCCCATAAGTCCCTCACCCCATAGACCCCTCACCCCACAGACCCCCCTCACCCCACAGACCCCTCACCCCATAGACCCCTCTCACCCCATAGACCCCTCTCCACCCCATAAGTCCCTCACCCCACAGACCCCTCACCCCACAGACCCCTCACCCCAGTGACCCCTCTCCGCCCCATAGGTCCCTCACCCCATAGACCCCTCTCCCCCCCATATCCTGCACCCCATAGACCCCCCTCTGCCCCATAGGTCCCTCACCCCCCAGACCCCTCTCCGCCCCATAGACCCCCCTCCCCCCATGTCCCTCACCCCATAGACCCCCCTCACCCCATAAGCCCCTCACCCCACAGACCCCTCACCCCACAGACCCCCCTCCCCCCATGTCCCTCACCCCATAGACCCCCCTCACCCCATAAGTCCCTCACCCCACAGACCCCTCACCCCACTGACCCCTCTCCGCCCCATAGGTCCCTCACCCCACAGACCCCTCTCCCCCCCATATCCCCCACCCCATAGACCCCCCTCCGCCCCATAGGTCCCTCACCCCACAGACCCCCTCTCCGCCCCACACCGCGTTACCTGTGGACTCATCGGCCGCCAGGATCCCTTTACCGGGGGCCACGATGCGCTGCGCGATCCCCGACAGCTCCTTCTTCTGCTCGGGGCTCAACGCCGACACGGGCGGCGCCATCTTGCCTCTGCGTCTGACGTCACCGCGCACGGACGTCACCGCCTCGCCCTCCCCAAAGGCGACCCCCACCCCCCATCAAGGGCGGCCCAAGGGCACCCCCCCGACCCCAAAATCGGCTCTTTTCGGCCCAAATCGGGGCTTGGAACCCCGAAATCTGACTTTTGCACACCAAAATCTGGCATTTTGACCCAAAATATGGCTTTTTCACACCAAAATCTGGCCTTTTGACCCAAAACATGGCTTTTTCACACCAAAATCTGGCCTTTTGACCCAAAACATGGCTTTTTCACACCAAAATAAGCCCTTTTGACCCAAAACATGGCTTTTTCACACCAAAATCTGGCCTTTTGACCCAAAACATGGCTTTTTCACACCAAAATAAGCCCTTTTGACCCAAAACATGGCTTTTTCGCACCAAAATCTGGCCTTTTGACCCAAAACATGGCTTTTTCACACCAAAATCTGGCCTTTTGACCCAAAACATGGCTTTTTCGCACCCAAATCTGGCCTTTTGACCCAAAACATGGCTTTTTCGCCCCAAAATTTGCCCTTTTCACCCCAAAATTTGCCCTTTACACCCCTTTTGACCGAAAACATGGCTTTTTCACACCAAAATTTGCCCTTTTGACCCCAAAATTTGACCTTTTCAACCCCAAAATTTGACCTTTTCAACCCCAAAATCTGACCTTTCCACCCCAAAATCTCACCTTTTCCACCCCAAAATCTGCCCTTTTCCACCCCAAATTTGCCCTTTTTCATCGCCAAATCTGCCCTTTTCACCCCAAAATCCACCCTTTGCACCCCAAATCAGTGCTTTCCACCCCAAAATCCGCCTTTTCCACCCCAAAATCAGTGCTTTTCACCCAAAATCACTGCTTTTCACCCCAAAATCCGCCTTTTCCACCCCAAAATCAGTGCTTTTCACCCAAAATCACTGCTTTTCACCCCAAAATCCGCCTTTTCCACCCCAAAATCAGTGCTTTTCACCCAAAATCACTGCTTTTCACCCCAAAATCTGCACTTCCCACACCCAAATCTGCTTTTTTCACCCCAAAATCCACCCTTTTCACCCCAAATCAGTGCTTTCCACCCCAAAATCCGCCTTTTCCACCCCAAAATCAGTGCTTTTCACCCAAAATCACTGCTTTTCACCCCAAAATCTGCCTTTTCCACCCCAAAATCAGTGCTTTTCACCCAAAATCAGTGCTTTCCACCCCAAAATCTGCACTTCCCACAACCAAATCTGCCTTTTTCACCCCAAAATCCACCCTTTTCACCCCAAATCAGTGCTTTCCACCCCAAAATCCGCCTTTTCCACCCCAAAATCCGTGCTTTTCACCCAAAATCACTGCTTTTCCCCCCAAAATCTGCCTTTTCCACCCCAAAATCAGTGCTTTTCACCCAAAATCAGTGCTTTCCCCCCCAAAATCTGCACTTCCCACACCCAAATCTGCCTTTTTCACCCCAAAATCCACCCTTTTCACCCCAAATCAGTGCTTTCCACCCCAAAATCCGCCTTTTCCACCCCAAAATCAGTGCTTTTCACCCAAAATCAGTGCTTTCCACCCCAAAATCTACCTTTTTCACCCCAAAACTTCTGCCATCCTCCAAACCCTGCCCTTTTTGCCCCTAAATCCGCCTTTTTCACCCCAAAATCTCCGCCCCCCCCCATCTGCCCCTTTTACCTCAGGATTTCCCCAAAATCGCCTCTTTTCACCCCAAACCCCAAGCCCACCCCCCAAAATCTGCCCTTTTCACCTCAGAATCTCCCTCCAGACCCCAAAATCCCCCTTTTTACCTCAGAATTTGCCCCAATTCTGCCCTTTTCAGCCTAAAGCCTGCTTCTTTCACCCCAAAATCTCATCCCACCCCCCCCAAAATCTGCCCTTTTTACCTCAGATTCTGCCCCAAAACCCCCAAATCTGCCCTTTTCACCCCAAAATCCCATCCCACCGCCCAAAATCTGCCCTTTTTACCTCAGATTCTGCCCCAAAACCCCCAAATCTGCCCTTTTCACCCCAAAATCCACCTTTTATACCCAATACCTGCACTTTTTACCTCAGAATCCACCCCAACACGCCAAAAACTGCCGTTTTCACCCAAAACCCACCTTTTTTACACAAAACCCCCACTTTTTACCTCAGAATCCACCCCAACACCCCAAAATCTGCCCTTTTTCACCCCAAAATCTAACTTTTTTACCCAAAACCTTCACTTTTTACCTCAAAAACTGCCCCTAAACCCCCAAATCTGCCCTTTTTACCCAAAACCTGCCTTTTTTACCTCAGAATCCACCCCAACACCCCAAAATCTGCCCTTTTCACCCCAAAATCCACCTTTGTACCCAAAACCCGCACTTTTTACCTCAGAATCCACCCCAAAACCCCAAAATCTGCCCTTTTCACCCCAAAATCTACCTTTTATCCCCAAAACCCGCACTTTTTACCTCAGAATCTGTCCCAAACCCCAAAATCTGCCCTTTTTACCCAAAACCTGCACTTTTTTACCTCAGAATCTACCCCAAACCCCAAAATCTGCCCTTTTTACCCAAAACCCGCACTTTTTCCCTCAGAATCTATCCCAAACCCCAAAATCTGCCCTTTTCACCCCAAAATCTACCTTTTATCCCCAAAACCCGCACTTTTTACCTCAGAATCTGTCCCAAACCCCAAAATCTGCCCTTTTTACCCAAAACCTGCACTTTTTTACCTCAGAATCTACCCCAACACCCCAAAATCTGCCCTTTTCACCCCAAAATCCACCTTTGTACCCAAAACCCGCACTTTTTACCTCAGAATCTACCCCCAACACCCCAAATTCTGCCCTTTTCACCCAAAACGCACCTTTTATCCCCAAAACCTTCACTTTTTACCTCAGAATCCACCCCAACACCCCAAAATCTGCCCCTTTTCACCCAAAATCCACCTTTTTTACACAAAACCCCCACTTTTTACCTCAGAATCCACCCCAACACCCCAAAATCAGCCCTTTTCACCCCAAAATCTAACTTTTTTACCCAAAACCTTCACTTTTTACCTCAAAAAACTGCCCCTAAACCCCCAAATCTGCCCTTTTTACCCAAAACCTGCCTTTTTTACCTCAGAATCCACCCCAACACCCCAAAATCTGCCCTTATCACCCCAAAATTTAACTTTTTTACCCAAAACCTGCACTTTTTACCTCAGAATCTGCCCCCAAACCCCCAAATCTGTCCTTTTCACTCCAAAATCCACCTTTTATCCCCCAAACCTGCACTTTTTACCTCAGAATCTACCCCAAACCCCAAATCTGCCCTTTTCCACCCCAAAATCCACCTTTGATCCCCAAAACCCCCACTTTTTACCTCAGAATCCACCCCAACACCCCAAAACCTCCTCTTTCCACCCCCAAACCTGCACTTTTTCCCTCAGAATCTACCCCAAACCCCAAAATCTGCCCTTTTCACCCCAAAATCCACCTTTTATACCCAAAACCTCCCCTTTTTACCTCAAAAACTGCCCTTTTCACCCCAAAATCCACCTTTTATCCCCAAAACCCCCACTTTTTACCTCAGAATCCACCCCAACACCCCAAAATCTGCCCTTTTCACCCCAAAATTTAACTTTTAAACCTAAAACCTACACTTTTTACCTCAGAATCCACCCCAACACCCCAAAACCTGCCCTTTTCACCCCAAAATTTCCCTTTTTTACTTAAAACCTGCTCTTTTTACCTCAGAATCTGTCCCAAAACCCCAAAACCTGCCTTTTTTACCTCAGAATCCACCCCAACACACCAAAATCTGCACTTTTCACCCCAAAACCCACCATTTTTACCCAAAACCTGCACTTTTTCCCTCAGAATCTTCCCCCAAACCCCAAAATCTGCCCTTTTCACCCCAAAATCCACCTTTGATCCCCAAAACCTGCACTTTTTACCTCAGAATCCACCCCAACACCCCAAAACCTCCTCTTTTCACCCCAAAACCCTCTTTTTCCGCCCTTTTTACCCAAAACCTCCTCTTTTCACCCCAAAACCCACTCCCCCCCCCCACACACCTGCACGTCGGGCGCGCGGGCAGGGGCGGGGCCGCGCCGTGACGTCACCGCGTCGGGGAATAGAGGAGGGGGGGGGGAAAACGCCGCTCTTAAAGGGGCAACGTCCCGGTGTGGACCCCCCCCACAAACACCCCGACCCCTTAAAAGGGCAACGGCAAAAGGGGGGGTGTCGGGGTACAGGGGGGGTTTTGGGGTGCAGGGGGGTGGGGAAGCGCCCCATAGGGTGCAATGGGGGTGTTGGGGTGCGGGGGGGGTCTATTTAGGGAGAGGAGGGGTTGGGGTGCAGCGAAAGGGCCCCCCCCATCCTTCACTTACCTTGGGGTGACCCTGAGTGCCGCTGGGGGTGCTGGGGGCTCCCCCTTATATAGGGGCTCCTATGGGGGGGGCCCCCCCCCTCATGTGACCTTCTCAGGTGACCTCTGCCCTTTCCGCAGCCCAAAATAGCCCCAAAAACCCTTCCCCCACCCCCCCACAACCCCCCCCTCCACCCTTTGTTGGGTGGGGGGAGGGGAAAACCCCCCCATAGCCCCTCCCCCCACCGATATGGGGCTGGCTTTGTGCCCCTCCCCCCATATATGGGGCTCCCCCCCCCAACCCCCCCTCTTTATGGGGTGGGGGGAGGGGAAAACCCCCCCATAGCCCCTCCCCCCACCGATATGGGGCCGGGTTTCTGCCCCTCCCCCCATATATGGGGCTCCCCCCTCTTTGTGGGGTGGGGGGAGGGGAAACCCCCCCCCCCATAGCCCCTCCCCCCACCGATATGGGGCCGGCTTTGTGCCCCTCCCCCCCATATATGGGGCTCCCCCCCCCCCCCCCGTTGTCGCCATGGCAAGGGGGGGCGTGGCTCATTAATATTCACATGCATATGCAATGAGCCCCCTCCGTCGCCATGGCAACAACACCCCCGACCCCCCCATTCCCTTATATGGCAACGCGCCCGCTGCGCCCGATCCCCATTGGCTCGCGGGCTCGGCCAATCAGGAGGCACGGCGGCGCGCATGCGCAGTCCCCGCCCCAGCGTTGCCGTGGAGACGCGGCGGCCCTCGGGGGGCCCGCGCAGGTAAAGAGCGGGCTTTATGCTAATGTATGCTAATGAGGAGGGGAGGGGCTTGCAGGGAGGGGCACAGAGCGCGGGGAGGGGGGGGAAGGGGGTTGTGGGCGGGGAGATGCAAATGAGGGGGTGGGGGAGTGGATGGGAGGGGCCAGGCCTCAACCGCAGTCCCCCCAAGCCACGCCCCCCCTTAAGCCACGCCTCCTTGCCCTTAATAAGGGTGCTCTTCTTTAGGCCACGCCCCCTTTCTGCTAATCACATTGATCCCCTTTAAGCCACGCCCCTTCCCCTCCCATTCACCACCCCCATAGGCCACGCCCTTTAAACCACGCCCCCCGCCATGACTTTGAACCCCTTTAAGCCACGCCCCCTTTGTCCGCCCAATCACGTCCCTCCCCGTTCAGGCCACGCCTCCTTTACACCACGCTCCCCTTTGCTCCAATAACAGTCCTCCACTTTAAGCCACGCCCCTTCCACCGCCCCTAGGCCACGCCCCCTCTGCCCAATCACGTGCCTCTCCCCTCAGGCCACGCCCCTCCCAGGCCACGCCCCCTTTACCCTGCCCCATCACCTCCCCTCTCCCTTTAAGCCACGCCCCCTATATGCCAATAACATTGATCCCCTTTAAGCCACGCCCCCCCTCCCATTCACTGCCCTTAGGCCACGCCCACATTTAACCACGCCCCCTTCGTCGCTATAACGTGTCCCACCCCCTTTGTCCCGCCCAATCACGTCCCTCCCCCTTTAGGCCACGCCTCCTCTGGACCTATGCTCCCTTTACTGCAATAACTTTATTCCCCTTTAAGCCACGCCCCCTTTCCCCTATTCCCCACCCCTAGGCCACGCCCCCTTTGTCCCGCCCTATCACCTCCCTCTCTCTTTAAGCCACGCCCCCTTTACGCCAACCACATTGATCTCCTTTAAGCCACGCCCCCTCGCCCCTCCCATTCATTTACATCCCTCTCAGACCACGCCCCCCTCATTTCCCTCCGCCCAATCACGTCCCTCTCCCTTTAGGCCACGCCCCCTTTGTCCCGTCCAATCACATCCTCTCCCTTTAAGCCCCGCCTCCTTTCCCCCTCCCATTCACCCCCGTAGGCCACGCCCCCTTTACCATTCACCATCACCCGTAAGCCACGCCCCCTTTGTCCCGCCCAATCACCTCCCTCTCATTTAGGCCACGCCCCCTTTATGCCAATAACATTGATCCCCCTTTAAGCCACGCCCCCTTCCCATTGATCCCTTTAAGTCACGCCCCCTTCCCATTGCTCCCCTTTAAGCCACGCCCCTTCCCATTGCTCCCTTTAAGCCACGCCCCCTTCCCTTTGATCCCTTTAAGCCCCCGCCCCCTTCCCATTGATCCCTTTAGGCCACGCCCCTTCCCATTGATCCCTTTAGGCCACGCCCCTTCCCATTGATCTCTTTAAGTCACGCCCCCTTCCCATTGCTCCCCTTTAAGCCACACCCCCTTCCCATTGATCCCTTTAAACCACGCCTCCTTCCCATTGATCCCTTAAGCCACGCCCCCTTCCCACCAATCTCGTTTATCCCCTTTAAACCACGCCCCCTTTCCATTGATCCCTTTAAAACCACGCCCCCTTCCCATTGCTCCCCTTTAAGCCACGCCCCCTTCTCATTAATCCATTGATCCCTTTAAGCCACGCCCCTTACCATTGATCTCTTTAAGCCACGCCCCCTTCTCCTCGATTCCTTTAAGCCACGCCCCCTTCCCCTTGCTCCCCTTTAAGCCACGCCCCCTCTCCCCTCCCACTCCTCCCTCTTCGCACCTCCCAATCCCCTCTTGACCACGCCCCCCCTCCTTTCTCCTCCCCCCCCCCCGCCCAATCAGGCTCCGCCCCCTCGCCCAGGCCACGCCCCCCGCCCCGGGGTCTCCCATGGCCCCCCCCTGGCCCGCGCTGGCCCTGGGGCTCCTCTTCTTCCCGGGGCTCTTCCTCCTGGCCCGGGCCCTACTGCGCAGGCGCTGCCCCGAGCCCCATGCGGTCATCCTGGCTGCCAGGTACCGGGGGGGACATGGGGGGAGATGGGGGGAGATGGGGGGTGAGAGATGTGGGGTGAGATGGGGGGAGAGATGGGGTGAGATAGGGGGAGAGATGGGGGGTGACATAGGGGGAGAGATGTGGGGAGAGATGGGGGGAGATATGGGGGGAGATGGGGGAGAGATGGGGGGTGAGATGGGGGAGAGATGGGGGGTGAGATGGGGGGAGATGGGGGGAGATGTGGGGTGAGATGGGGGGGGAGATGGGGGAGGGATGTGGGGTGAGATGTGGGGAAGATGGGGGTTGAGATGGTGGGAGGGATGGGGTGAGTTGGGGGGAGATATGGGGGGAGGGGGAGATGGGGGGAGAAGTGGGAGGGATGGGGGGAGATGTGGGGAGATGGGGAGAGATGGGGGGAGAGATGGGGGGAAGAGATGGGGAGAGATGGGGAGATCGGGGGAGAGATGGGGGAGATGGGGAGAGATGTGGGGTGAGATGGGGAGAGATGTGGGGGGAAATATGGGGAGAGATGTGGGGAGAGATGGGGGGAGAAGTGGGGAGGGATGGGGGGAGATGTGGGGAGATGGGGGGAGATGGGGGAGAGATGGGGAGGGATGGGGGGTGAGATGTGGGGAGATGGGGAGAGATGGGGGGAGATGTGGGGAGAGATGGGGGCTGAGATGGGGGGGAAAATATGGGGAGAGATAGGGGGTGAGATGGGGATGAGATGGGGGTGAGATATGGGGGGAGTGGGGACAGATGGGGGAGATGTGGGGTGAGATGTGGGGAGGGATGGGGAGAGATAGGGGGAGAGATGGGGACTGACATGGGGGGAGATGTGGGGTGAGATGGGGGGAGATGTGGGGAGATGGGGGAAGAGATGGGGAGGGATGGGGGGTGAGATGTGGGGAGATGTAGGGAGAGATAGGGGGAGAGATGGGGGAGATGTGGGGAGAGATGGGGGGAGATGTGGGGAGATATGGGGGAGATCTATGGGGAGATGTGTGGTGTATGGGGTGATATAGGGAGGGGGGATGGGGATGGGGGGGGAGGGGAAGTGGGGGGAGGGGAGGCCACGCAAGGAGAGCGGGGGCAGGGATTGACCTGGCTTGGGACAAGGGGGGTGGGGGGCAGTGGGGCAATGGGGGCAATGGGGGGCAATGGGGGGCCATGGGGATCAATGGGGGGCAATGGGGGGCAATGGAGTCAGTGGGGCAATGGGGGTCAATGGGGGGCAATGGGGTCAATGGGGGCAATGGGGATCAATGGGGGGCAATGGGGGGCAATGGGGGGCAATGGAGTCAGTGGGATCAATGGGGGGCAATGGGGTAATGGGGGTCTGTGGGGGTCAGTGGGGCAATGGGGTCAATGGGGATCAGTGGGGCTCAGTGGGATCAATGGGGCTCCATGGGGCTCAATGAGGCTCCATGGGGCTCAATGGGATCAATGAGGCTCCATGGGGCTCAATGGGGCTCAATGGGGCTCCATGGGGCTCAATGGGGCTCAATGGGCTCAATGGGGCTCAATGGGATCAATGGGGCTCCATGGGGCTCAATGGGGCTCAATGGGGCTCAATGGGCTCAATGGGGCTCAATGGGATCAATGGGGCTCCATGGGGCTCCATGGGGCTCAATGGGGCTCAATGGGGCTCAATGGGATCAATGGGGCTCAATGGGGCTCCATGGGGCTCAATGGGGCTCAATGGGGCTCAATGGGATCCATGGGGCTCAATGGGCTCAATGGGGCTCAATGGGGCTCAATGGGCTCAATGGAATCAATGGGGCTCCATGGGATCAATGGGATCCATGGGGCTCAATGGGATCAATGGGGCTCAATGGGATCAATGGGGCTCAATGGGGCTCAATGGGCTCAATGGAATCAATGGGGCTCCATGGGATCAATGGGATCCATGGGGCTCAATGGGATCAATGGGGCTCAATGGGATCAATGGGGCTCAATGGGGCTCCATGGGGCTCCATGGGGCTCAATGGAATCAATGGGGCTCAATGGGGCTCCATGGGGCTCCATGGGGCTCAATGGGGCTCCATGGGGCTCCATGGGGCTCAATGGGGCTCCATGGGGCTCACCCCCCAGGTTGGTCTCCTCGGTTCAGGCCGTGATGGCCTCCACGGCCGGGTTCATCATCGCCTCCTCCTGCCAGCACGTCATTGACGATGAGTGAGTGCCCCATAGCGACCCATAGAGACACATAGTGACCCATAGAGACCCATAGCGACCCATAGCGACCCATAGAGACCCATAGCGACCCATAGAGACCCATAGAGACCCATAGCGACCCATAGAGACCCATAGAGACACATAGAGACACATAGCGACCCATAGCGACCCATAGAGACACATAGAGACACATAGAGACCCGTAGAGACCCATAGAGACCCCATAGCGACCCATAGAGACCCATAGCGACCCATAGCACCCTATAGAGACCCATAGCGCCCCATAGAGACTCATAGAGACCCATAGAGATACAGAGACACGCCATAGAGACCCATAGAGATGCATAGCACCCCATAGAGACACTTAGAAATGCATAGTGCCCCATAGGGACCCACAGAGACCCAGAGAGACCCCAGAGAGACCCCATAGGGACCCATAGGACACCCTATAGAGACCCATAGAGACGCATAGCACCCCAGAGAGAGACATAGAGACACTTAGAGATGCATAGCCCCCCACAGAGACCCATAGGGACCCCATAGAGACCCATAGAGACACATAGCACCCCATAGAGACACATAGAGACCCATAGAGACACTTAGAAATGCATAGCGCCCCATAGGGACCCACAGAGACCCCATAGAGACCCACAGAGCCCCACAGACACCCCATAGAGACCCATAGAGACACTTAGAGATGCATAGCGCCCCATAGGGGACCCACAGAGACCCCAGAGAGACCCCATAGGGACCCATAGGGACCCACAGAGACCCATAGGGACCCCATAGAGACCCCATAGGGACACCATAGGGACACCATTGGGACACCATTGGGACCCATAGAGACCCATAGAAGACCCCATAGCACCCATGGGTGCCCCTCCCCCCCATAAGTCGCAGGGGGGGGAGGGGCGGGGGCAGCTTTGGCCGGGGCTGAGCCGGGATTAACCCAGGAGGGGGGGGAGGGGCGGGGGGGGGGGGGGGGAGGGGCGAGAGGGAGCTGGGGGGGAGGGGCCAGCGGGGCCCCATAGCACCCACTGCACCCCATAGGGAACCCATTGCTCCCTATGGAGCAGCCCCATAGGGCCCCCATTGCTTCTTATGGGGCAGCCCCATTGCTCCTATGGGTCAGCTCCATTGCTCCCTATGGGGTCCGCCCCATAGCTCTGTCTCTGCCCCATTGTTCTCTATGTGTCCGCCCCATAGCTCCCTGTGTCTCTGCCCCATAGCTTCCTATGTGTCCACCCCATAGGGACCCCCATTGCTCTCTATGGGTCAGCCCCACAGCTCCCTGTGTCTCCGCCCCATAGCTCCCTATGGGTCCGCCCCATAGCTCTGTCTCCGCCCCGTAGCTCCCTATGGGTCCGCCCCATAGCTCCCTGTGTCTCTGCCCCATAGCTCCCTATGGTCCGCCCCATAGCTCTGTCTCCGCCCCATAGCTCCCTATGGTCCGCCCCATAGCTGTGTCTCTGCCCCATAGATCCCTATGGGTCCACCCCATAGCTCCCTGTGTCTCTGCCCCATAGCTCCCTATGGGTCCGCCCCATAGCTTTGTCTCCGCCCCATAGCTCTGTCTCTGCCCCATAGCTCCCCATGGGTCCGCCCCATAGCTCTGTCTCTACCCCATAGCTCCCTGTGTCTCTGCCCCATAGCTCCCTATGGGTCCGCCCCATAGCTTTGTCTCTGCCCCATAGCTCTGTCCCCGCCCCATAGCTTTGTCTCTGCCCCATAGCTCCCTGTGTCTCTGCCCCATAGCTCCCTAGGGGTCCGCCCATAGCTCCCTGTGTCTCCGCCCATAGCTCCGTATGGGTCCGCCCCATAGCTCCCTGTGTCTCCGCCCCATAGCTCCGTATGGGTCCGCCCCATAAGCTTTGTCTCCGCCCCATAGCTCTGTCTCTGCCCCATAGCTCCCTATGGGTCTGCCCCATAGGACCCCCATAGCTCCCTATGGGTCCGCCCCATAGCTTTGTCTCTGCCCATAGCTCTGTCTCTGCCCCATAGCTCCTATGGGTCCGCCCCATAGCTCCCTGTGTCTCTGCCCCAAATAGCTCCCTATGGGTCTGCCCCGTAGGACCCCCATAGCTCCCTATGGGTCTGCCCCACATCTCCCTGTGGCCCCGCCCCATAGCTCTGTCTCCACCCCATAGCTCCCTGTGTCCCCGCCCCATAGCTCCCTATGGGTCCGCCCCATAGCTCTGTCTCCGCCCCATAGCTCCCTATGGGTCCGCCCCATAGCTCCCTGTGTCTCTGCCCCATAGCTCCCTGTGTCTGTGCCCCATAGCTCCCTATGGGTCCGCCCCATAGCTTTGTCTCCGCCCCATAGCTCTGTCTCTGCCCCATAGCTCCCTATGGGTCTGCCCCATAGGACCCCCATAGCTCCCTATGGGTCCGCCCCATAGCTTTGTCTCTGCCCCATAGCTCCCTATGGGGTCCGCCCCATAGCTCTGTCTCCGCCCCATAGCTCCCTATGGGTCCGCCCCATAGCTCCCTGTGTCCCCGCCCCATAGCTCCCTATGGGTCCGCCCCATAGCTCTGTCTCCGCCCCATAGCTCCCTATGGGTCCGCCCCATAGCTGTGTCTCTGCCCCATAGATCCCTATGGGTCCACCCCATAGCTCCCTGTGTCTCTGCCCCATAGCTCCCTATGGGTCCGCCCCATAGCTTTGTCTCCGCCCCATAGCTCTGTCTCTGCCCCATAGCTCCCCATGGGTCCGCCCCATAGCTCTGTCTCTACCCCATAGCTCCCTGTGTCTCTGCCCCATAGCTCCCTATGGGTCTGCCCATAGCTTTGTCTCTGCCCCATAGCTCTGTCTCCGCCCCATAGCTCCCTGTGTCCCCGCCCCATAGCTCCCTATGGGTCCGCCCCATAGCTCTGTCTCCGCCCCATAGCTCCCTATGGGTCCGCCCCATAGCTCTGTCTCCGCCCCATAGCTCCCTATGGGTCCGCCCCATAGCTCTGTCTCCGCCCCATAGCTCCCTATGGGTCCGCCCCATAGCTCCCTGTGTCTCTGCCCCATAGCTCCCTATGGGTCCGCCCCATAGCTCTGTCTCCACCCCATAGCTCCCTGTGTCTCTGCCCCATAGCTCCCTATGGGTCTGCCCCATAGCTTTGTCTCTGCCCCATAGCTCCCTATGGGTCTGCCCCATAGGACCCCCATAGCTCCCTATGGGTCCGCCCCATAGCTTTGTCTCCGCCCCATAGCTCCCTGTGTCCCCGCCCCATAGCTCCCTATGGGTCCGCCCATAGCTCCCTGTGTCCCCGCCCCATAGCTCCCTATGGGTCCGCCCCACATCTCCCTGTGTCTCCGCCCCATAGCTCCCTGTGTCTCTGCCCCATAGCTCCCTATGGGTCCGCCCCACATCTCCCTGTGTCTCCGCCCCATAGCTTTGTCTCTGCCCCATAGCTCTGTCTCCACCCCATAGCTCCCTGTGTCTCTGCCCCATAGCTCCCTATGGGTCCGCCCCACATCTCCCTGTGTCCCCGCCCCCCCAGGCACTGGCTGGCCGAGGCCTACCCCGCCTTCGCCGTGCCCTACTTCCTCTATGACGTCTACGCCATGTTCCTGTGCCACCGGCACCGCGCATGCGTCAAAGGTCACGAGGCCGCCCCGGCCCCGCCCCCTCGCGCAGCCGCCGTCGCCTTCCTGCGCCGGGAGCCCCTCCTCGTCCTGCATCACGTGACCATGGTGCTCGTCTGCTTCCCCGTGGCCTGCGTGAGTTGGGGGGGGGGGGGGGGGCCGCTATGGGGCGGGGCCGCTATGGGGCGGGGCTATGGGGCGGGGCTATGGAGTGCGCTATGGGGCGGGGCTATGGGGTGCGCTATGGGGCGGGATATGGGGTGCTATGGGGCAGGAGATGAGGTGCGCTATGGGGTGCTATGGGGCGGGGCTATGGGGGGGATATGGGGTGCGCTATGGGGCGGCTATAGGGTGCTATGGGGCAGGATATGGGGGAGCCTATGGGGTGCGCTATGGGGCGGCTATGGGGTGTGCTATGGGGCGGGATATGGGGTGCGCTATGGGGCGGCTATGGGGTGCTATGGGGCGGGATATGGGGTGCGCTATGGGGCGGCTATGGGGTGCTATGGGGCGGGATATGGGGTGCGCTATGGGGCGGCTATAGGGTGCTATGGGGCAGGATATGGGGGAGCCTATGGGGTGCGCTATGGGGCGGCTATGGGGTGCTATGGGGCGGAATATGGGGTGCGCTATGGGGCGGCTATGGGGTGCTATGGGGCGGGATATGGGGCGGGGCTATGGGGCGGGATATGGGGTGCTATGGGGCGGGATATGGGGTGCGCTATGGGGCGGCTATGGGGTGCTATGGGGCGGGATATGGGGTGCGCTATGGGGCGGCTATGGGGCGGATATGGGGCGGGATATGGGGTGCGCTATGGGGCGGCTATGGGGTGCTATGGGGCGGGATATGGGGTGCTATGGGGCGGCTATGGGGTGCTATGGGGCGGGATATGGGGTGCGCTATGGGGCGGCTATGGGGTGCTATGGGGCGGGATATGGGATGCGCTATGGGGCGGCTATGGGGTGCTATGGGGCGGGATATGGGGTGCGCTATGGGGCGGCTATGGGGTGCTATGGGGCGGGATATGGGGTGCGCTATGGGGCGGGGCTATGGGGTGCTATGGGGTGGGATATGGGGTGCGCTATGGGGCGGCTATGGGGTGCTATGGGGCGGGGCTATGGGGCGGCTATAGGGTGCTATGGGGCAGGATATGGGGCGAGTTAGGGGGGGATATGGGGCAGCTATGGGGGGATATGGGGTGGCTACGGGGCAGGTTATGGGGTGCTATGGGGGGGATATGGGTGGCTATGGGGCGGGATATGGGGGGATATGGGGTGCGCTATGGGCCAGGATATGGGGCGCGCTATGGGGGCGGCTATGGGGGTGCTATGGGGCGGGAGATGGGGTGCTATGGGGCAGGGTATGGGCGGGATATGGGGCGGCTATAGGGTGCTATGGGGCGGGGCTATGGGGGGGATATGGGGTGCGCTATGGGGTGCGCTATGGGGCAGGATATGGGGTGCTATGGGGCAGGGCTATGGGGTGCGCTATGGGGCGGCTATAGGGTGCTATGGGGCGGGGCTATGGGGTGCTATGGGGTGGGGCTATGGGGTGCTATGGGGTGGGGCTATGTGTCCCTATGGGTCGCTATGTGTCCCTATGGGGTCCCTATGTGTCGCTATGGGTCGCTGTGGGGTCCCTATGTGTCGCTATGGGTTGCTATGGGTCTCTATGTGTCGCTATGGGTCCCTATGGGTCCCTATGGGTCTCTATGGGTCCCTATGTGTTGCTATGGGTCGCTATGGGTCCCTATGGGTCCCTATGGGTCTCTATGGGTCCCTATGTGTTGCTATGGGTCGCTATGTGTCCCTATGGGTCCCTATGGGTCCCTATGGGTCGCTATGGGTCCCATTGGCAGCTGTGGCGCGAGGGCAAGGGCGACTTCTTCCTGGGCTGCCTCCTATTGGCGGAGCTGAGCACCCCCTGCGTGTGCCTGGGCAAGGTCCTCATCCTGGTGAGCCGGCGCTATGGGGCGCTATGGGGCCCTATGGGGCGCTATGGGGCGCTATGGGGGGCTATGGGGCGCTATGGGGCGCTATGTGGTGCTATGGGGGGCTATGGGGGGCTATGGGGCGCTATGGGGCGCTATGGGGCTCTAAGGGGTTCTATGGGGTGCTATGGGGGGCTATGGGCGCTGTGGGGTGCTATGGGGGGCTATGGGGCGCTATGGGGCTCTAAGGGGTTCTATGGGGTGCTATGGGGCTCTGTGGGGCTCTTTTGTGTCGCTATGGGGCTCTGGGGTTCTATGGGCTCTATGGGGCTCTATGGGCTCTATGGGCTCTATGGGGCTCTATGGGGCTCTGTGGGGCTCTATGGGGCTCTATGGGGCTCTATGGGTTTCTATGGGGCTCTATGGGCTCTATGACCCTTTCTATGCTATGTTCTCCCCACCCCCCCCCACATCTCCCCCATCTCCCCACCCCCCCCACGTTTCTCCCCATGTTCTCCCCACACCCCCCCCACATCTCCCCTTATCTGCCCCCACACCCCCCATGTTCTTCCCCCATCCCCCCACATCTCCCCCCATCTCCTCCCCCATCTCCCCCCACATCTCCCCCCACATCTCCCCCCACATCTCCCCCCATCTCCCCCACATCTCCCCCCACACCCCCCATGTTCTCCCCCCATCTCCCCCCATCTCCCCCCACATCTCCCCCCACACCCCCCCACATCTCCTCCCACATCTCCCCACATAACCCCCATGTTCTCCCCCATCTCCCACATCTCCCCCCCATCTCTCCCCACATCTCCCCCCACACACCCCCACATCTCCCCCCATCTCCCCCATGTTCTCCCCCCATCTCCCCCCCATCTCCCCCATCTCCCCCCATCTCCCCCATGTTCTCCCCCATCTCCTCCCCCACATCTCCCCCCACATCTCCCCCCATCCCCCCCCATGTTCTCCCCACATCTCCCCCCATGTTCTCCCCACATCTCCCCCCATGTTCTCCCCACATCTCCCCCATAACCCCATGTTCACCCCACATCCCCCCCATGTTCTCCCCACATCTCCCCCCATGTTCTCCCCACATCTCCCCCCATGTTCTCCCCACATCTCCCCCATAACCCCCATGTTCACCCCACATCCCCCCCCATGTTCTCCCCACATCCCCCCCCATGTTCTCCCCCACATCTCCCCCCATGTTCTCCCCCCATCTCCCCCACATCCCCCCACATCTCCCCCCATAACCCCCATGTTCTCCCCACATCTCCCCCCATCTCCCCCATGTTCTCCCCCCACACCCCCCATGTTCTCCCCACATCTCCCCCCACATCTCCCCCCACACCCCCCATGTTCTCCCCCCATCTCCCCCCATACCCCCCATGTTCTCCCCACATCCCCCCCATGTTCTCCCCACATCTCCCCCCATGTTCTCCCCCCATCTCCCCCCACATCCCCCCACATCTCCCCCTAACCCCCATGTTCTCCCACATCTCCCCCCATCTCCCCCATGTTCTCCCCCCACACCCCCCATGTTCTCCCCACATCTCCCCCCACATCTCCCCCCACACCCCCCATGTTCTCCCCCCATCTCCCCCCATACCCCCCATGTTCTCCCCACATCCCCCCCCATGTTCTCCCCCCATCTCCCCCCACACCCCCCATGTTCTCCCCCCACATCCCCCCCATGTTCCCCCCTGCCCCCCAGCTTGGCCGCCAGCGCTCCCTCCTGCACCGCCTCAACGCGGCCGCGTTGGCGCTCACGTTCCTGCCCTGCCGCCTCCTGCTCTTCCCTTACCTCTACTGGGCCTACGGGAGGCAGCGGGGGCTGCCCCTGCTCCGCGTGCCGGGGGCTCTGCCCCACGGCGCCAACGCCGCCGCCGCCGCCCTCCTCGCCCCACAGATCTACTGGTACGGGCTCATCTGCAGGGCGGCCGCCAGGCTGCTGTGGGGCGGGCGCGGGGAGGGAGCCCTTGAGGGACACAGAGCGGGGACCCAGAGCGGGACCCAGAGCGGGACACAGAGAGGGAGCCATTGAGGGACCTATAGAGGGACCCATAGCGGGACCCATAGAGGGAGCCATTGACAGACCCATAGAGGGAGCCATTGACAGACCCATAGAGGGACCCATAGCGGGACCCATAGAGGGAGCCATTGACAGACCCATAGAGGGACCCATAGGGGGACACATAGAGGGAGCCATTGACAGACCCATAGAGGGAGCCATTGACAGACCCATAGAGGGACCCATAGCGGGACCCATAGAGGGAGCCATTGACAGACCCATAGAGGGAGCCATTGACAGACCCATAGAGGGACCCATAGCGGGACCCATAGAGGGAGCCATTGACAGACCCATAGAGGGACCCATAGGGGGAGCCATTGACAGACCCATAGAGGGACACATAGAGGGACACAGAGAGGGACCCATAGCGGGACACATAGGGGGAGCCATTGACAGACCCAGAGCGGGACCCATAGCGGGACCCATAGAGGGACCCATAGAGGGAGCCATTGACAGACCCATAGAGGGAGCCATTGATAGACCCATAGCGGGACCCATAGAGGGACACAGAGAGGGACCCATAGGGGGACACAGAGAGGGACCCATAGCGGGACACAGAGAGGGACCCATAGCGGGACCCATAGGGGGACACAGAGAGGGACCCATAGCGGGAGCCATAGGGGGAGCCGTTGACAGACCCATAGAGGGACCCATAGAGGGAGCCATTGACAGACCCATAGAGGGACCCATAGAGGGAGCCATTGACAGACCCAGAGAGGGACCCATAGCGGGACCCATAGAGGGAGCCGTTGACAGACCCAGAGAGGGACCCATAGCGGGACCCATAGAGGGACCTATAGAGGGAGCCATTGACAGACCCATAGAGGGAGCCGTTGACAGACCCATAGCGGGACCCATAGGGGAGCCATTGAGGGACCCATAGCGGGACCCATAGAGGGACACAGAGAGGGACCCATCGACAGACCCATAGCGGGACCTATAGCAGGACCTATAGAGGGATACAGGGAGGGACCCATAGATGGAGCCATTGAGGGAGCCATTGACAGACCCATAGCGGGACCCATAGCAGGAGCCATTGACAGACCCATAGCAGGACACAGAGAGGGAGCCGTTGAGGGACCCATAGCGGGACCCATAGCGGGACCCATAGATGAACCCATTGAAGGACACAGAAAGGGACCCATAACAGGACCCATTGAGAGCCCCATTGGCAGCCCCATAGCGGGACCCATTGGCAGCCCCATAGCGGGACCCATTGGCAGCCCCATAGCGGACCCATTGCAGCCCCATAGCGGGACCCATTGACAGCCCCATAGCGGGACCCATTGGCAGCCCACCCATAGCGGGACCCATTGACAGCCCCACAGCGGGACCCGTAGACAGCTCTATAATGGGACCCATAGGGAGCCCTATAGCGGCCCCACAGAGAGCCCCGGCCCTCAGCGACACCCCCCCTGAGCCCCACAGCGCCACACTAGGGCAGACACACATAGACCCAGAGGCAGCCCATAGACAGCCCTAGAGCGGGCCCCATAGAGAGCCCCATAGCGAGCAGTGGGGCCCAGCGACACCCTCTCTACAC
Organism: Pezoporus flaviventris; assembly: GCF_033815535.1. NCBI lineage: Eukaryota > Metazoa > Chordata > Aves > Psittaciformes > Psittacidae > Pezoporus > Pezoporus flaviventris. Next base: position 2,548 of record NW_026893271.1, on the reverse strand, counting down.
CCCCCCCGGGTCCAGAAGCCCCATAAGCAGCCCCATAGGCAGCCCCATAGCAAGCACCGGGCCCCGGCGCCGCCCACTGTGAGCCCCATAGCCTGCCCCATAGCCTGCCCCAGAGGGAGCACCAGAGCCTAGCGACACCCCCCCCCCCCCTTCAGCCCCATAGAGAGCCCCATGGCGAGCCCCAGGCGCTCTGGGGTGCTCTATGGGGCCCCCTATAGATTCTATGGGGCCCCCTATAGATTCTATGGGGCCGGTGCCCCCTCCCCATTCCTTGTAAGCCCTGCCCCCATTAAAGGACTTTGGGGACGCCTCGACCTCGTGCTTGGGGGGGGGGGGGATCCCTGTGACGTCATCACCCGCCGGCGTGACGTCATCGCGTCCATGGGATGGCATTGTGTGACGTCATCGTCCCTTGATGGACCTATGGGTATGGGGGGGGGGGGTCTCTATGTGGCTCGATGGGGTTTCTATGGGAGTCTGTGGGGTTTCTATGGGGTTTCTATGGGTCTCTATGGGGTCTCTGTGGGTGTCTATGGGGTTTCTATGGGTCTCTGTGAGGTCTCTATGGGTCTCTGTGGGGTTTCAGTGGGTCTCTATGGGGCTTCTATGGGTCTTTATGGGGTGTCTGTGGTCTCTATGGGGTGTCTATGGGGTGTCTATGGGTCTCTGTGGGGTCTCTATGGGGTGCTCTGTGGGGTTTCTGTGGGGTCTCTATGGGGTTTCTATGGGTCTCTGTGGGGTCTCTATGGGGTTTCTATGGGGTGCTCTATGGGGTTTCTGTGGGTCTCTATGGGGTCTCTATGGGGTGCTCTATGGGGTTTCTATGGGTCTCTATGGGGTGTCTATGTGGTCTCTATGGGGTCTCTATGGGGTTTCTATGGGTCTTTATGGGGTCTCTATGGTCTCTATGGGTCTCTATGGGGTCTCTATGGGGTCTCTATGGGGTCTCTATGGTCTCTATGGGTCTCTATGTGGTCTCTATGGGGTCTCTATGGGGTCTCTATGGGTCTCTATGGGGTCTCTATGGTCTCTATGGGGTCTCTATGGGGTCTCTATGGGTCTCTATGGGTCCCTATGGGATCTCTCCACGCCCCCCATAGAACTACAACTCCCATCCCCCCCCGCGGCAAACATCCGCTGCCCCCCTAACGGAGGGGGCGGGGCGGGAAGGGGCGGGGTCGCTCCAACCAATCCGAAGCCGCCCTGCCCCTCCTTCAGCCAATGAGAAAGCAAAGCGTGGAATGGGGGAAAGAGGGGTGGGCGTGGCGCGTCCGCGTTGACGTCATCACGCCACGTCATCACGCGATGGCGGCGCGCGCGGCCCTGTGCGTGGCCGGCGCCGCGCTCTCCCTTTACGCGCTCCACGTGGAGCGGGCGCGCGCGCGGGAACCCGGGTACCGCGCGCGCTGCGACCTGGGCGAGGCCGTGTCCTGCACCCGCGTGTTCGGGTCCCGGTAACCGCGGGAAAAGGGGGGGAGGGAATGAAAATGGAATGGCGGGAAAGGGACGGGAGAATGGCGGGAAGTGGGAAGTGGAGGGAAGGGAATGGCGGGAAATGGGAAGTGGAGGGAAGGGAATGGCGGGAAATTGGGGGGGGAGAATGGCGGGAAATTGGAAGTGGAGGGAAGGGAATGGCGGGTAATTGGGGGGAAATGGAATGGCGGGAAATGGGAGGTGGAGGGAAGGGAATGGCGGGAAATGGGAAGTGGAGGGAAGGGAATGGTGGGAAATTGGGGGGGGAGAATGGCGGAAAATTGGAAGTGGAGGGAAGGGAATGGCGGGTAATTGGGGGGGATGGCGGGAAATGGGAAGTGGAGGGAAGGGAATGGCGGGAAATTGGGGGGAGGGGATGGAATGGTGGGAAATTGTGGGGGGAGAATGGTGGGAAATGGGAAGTGGAGGGAAGGGAATGGTGGGAAATTGGGGGGAATGGAATGGTGGGAAATGGGAGGTGGAGGGGAGGGAATGGCGGGAAATGGGGGGGGAGAGAAGGGAATGGTGGGAAATTGTGGGGGGAGAATGGTGGGAAATGGGAAGTGGAGGGAAGGGAATGGCGGGAAATTGGGGGGAAGTGGAATGGTGGGAAATGAGAGGGGAATGGCGGGAAGTGGGAAGTGGAGGGAAGGGAATAGCGGGAAATTGGGGGGATGGTGGGAAATTGAGGGGGGGAGGGAAGGGAATGGTGGGAAATGGGGGGAGAATGGCGGGAAATGGGAAGTGGAGGGAAGGGAATGGCGGGAAATTGGGGGGAAGTGGAATGGTGGGAAATTGTGGGGGGAATGGCGGGAAATGGGAGGTGGAGGGAAGGGAATGGTGGGAAATGAGGGGGGAATGGCGGGAAATGAGAAGTGGAGGGAAGGGAATGGCCGGAAATTGGGGGGGGTAGGGGAAGGAAATGGTGGGAAATGGAGGGGGGGGAGAATGGCGGGAAATGAGAAGTGGAGGGAAGGGAATGGCGGGAAATTGGGGGGAAGTGGAATGGTGGGAAATGAGAGGGGAATGGCGGGAAGTGGGAAGTGGAGGGAAGGGAATAGCGGAAATTGGGGGA
>NW_026893270.1:0-81346 GCF_033815535.1 Pezoporus flaviventris | reverse complement strand
TTGGGGGGGGGGTTATATTGGGGTGAATGGGGGGTAATGGGGGGCAATGGGGGGGCAATGGGGGGTTAATGGGGGGCAATGGGGGGGGGATGTGGGGGGGGGGTGGGGGGGGGGGGGTGCGCTGCCGTTGCGCCGCTGCCGCGCCTCGCGCTGCCCTCTCTCCCCCCCCATCCCCCATCCCTCCTCCCCTCCCCCTCCCCCTCCTCCTCCTCCCTCCCCCCCCCCCCTTCCCCCCCCCGCCCGCAATCAATATGCAAAACACCTTCAATATGCAAAAACTTGCCCGAAACCGCCTCTTTTCACCTCATTTCTTCGCCGCCCCCCCCCTTTTTTTTCCCCCCTTTCTCTTTTCTTCCCCTATAGATTTATATAGATAAGGATGGGGGGGGGGGGGGGGTGTTTTTTGGGGGGGGGGATGGGTGATGGGGGGTGATGGGGGGGTGATGGGGGGGTGATGGGGGGGGGGGGGGCACCCGAAGCTGCACCAACCTCCGCCTCCATCGGTGGGCGCACGGAGACTCCTCCATGCGCTGGGGCGCAGCGGCAGAGCCCAATGGGGGGGGGGGGGGGGGGGGGGGATAAAAAAGGGGGGGGGATATGGTAAAAGGGGGGGGGGGAGGGGGATGGGAGGAGGGGGGATGGGGGGAGGGGGGGTGGGGGAGGGGGCAGCGCGAAAAAAAAGCATGGAAATCGCCCCCGGAATGGGGGAAATATGGAAATAAATGGGGGGGGAAATGAAATATGGGGGGGGGGGGGGATGGGGGGGAGGGGGGGGAGGTGCCCCACCCCCACCCCACCCCCCCCCCTCCTTCATCCCCATCCCCCCCCCCCCCCATTGCGCGAGCATCCTCGGGTTGCCATGGAGACGGTGTTGGGGGGGGGGGGGGGGGGGGGGGAGGGGTGGTGGTGAGGAGAGGTGGGGGGATGGGGATGGGGGATGGGGGAGGATGGAGGGAGAAGGGGGGGGCGATGTGGGGGGAGGGGGAGGAGGTTTACATGCGTGGGGCACGCGTGTTGCGTGTGCCGCGGTGGGGGTGGCATGCGTGTTATGCGGGGGGGGGGGGGGGCAGGTGCGTCTTAGGCGTGTTACGTGGGCTGTAGCGTGTTTGATGCGTGGGTTCGCGTGTTACATGTGTTAGTTGCGGCACACGGGCTCTGTTCGTGTCATTACACGTGTGTTACATGCCCTTTACCATGTTTTACATATGATTTTACATGTTACACGTGTTAGTTGCGTCACACGGGCTCTGTTCGTGTCATTACATGCATGTTACATGGTCTTTACCATGTTTTACATATGATTTTACATGTTACACGTGTTAGTTGCGTCACACGGGCTCTGTTCGTGTCATTACATGCGTGTTACATGCCCTTTACCATGTTTTACATATGATTTTACATGTTACACGTGTTAGTTGCGTCACACGGGCTCTACTTGTGTCATTACATGCATGTTACATGGTCTTTACCATGTTTTACGCATGGTTTTACATGTTACATGTGTTAGTTGCATCACACGGGCTCTGTTCATGTCATTACATGCGTGTTACATGCCCTTTACCATGTTTTACCTATGATTTTACATGTTACACGTGTTAGTTGCGTCACACGGGCTCTGTTCGTGTCATTACACGCGTGTTACATGCCCTTTACCATGTTTTACATATGATTTTACATGTTACATGTGTTAGTTGCATCACAGGGGCTCTGTTCATGTCATTACATGCATGTTACATGGTCTTTACCATGTTTTACGCGTGGTTTTACATGTTACGTGTGTTAGTTGCATCACACAGGCTCCACTTGTGTCATTACACGCATGTTACAGGGTCTTTACCATGTTTTACATATGATTTTACAAGTTACACGTGTTAGTTGCGTCACACGGGCTCTACTTGTGTCATTACATGCGTGTTACATGGTCTTTACCATGTTTTACATATGATTTTACATGTTACACGTGTTAGTTGCGTCACACGGGCTATACTTGTGTCATTACATGCATGTTACATGGTCTTTACCATGTTTTACGTGTGGTTTTACATGTTACATGTGTTAGTTGCATCACACAGGCTCCACTTGTGTCATTACATGCATGTTACATGGTCTTTACCATGTTTTACACATGGTTTTACATGTTACATGTTACTTGTGTCACATGTGCTTTATTCGTGTCATTACACGTGTGTTACATGGTCCTTACCATGTTTTACGTGTGGTTTTACATGTTACAGGTGTTAGTTGTGTCACACATGCTCTATTCGTGTCATTACACGCGTGTTACATGGTCCTTACCATGTTTTACGTGTGGTTTTACATGTTACAGGTGTTAGTTGTGTCACACATGCTCTATTCGTGTCATTACACACGTGTTACATGCTCTTTACCATGTTTCATGCATGATTTCACGTGTTACATGTGTTAGTTGTGGCACACGGGCTCTATTCGTGTCATTACATGCGTGTAACATGCTCTTTACCATGTTTCACATGTGGTTTCACATGTTACAGGTGTTAGTTGCGTCACACGGGCTCTACTGGTGTCATTACACGTGTGTTACATGGTCTTCACCATGTTTTACGTGTGGTTTCACATGTTACATGTGTTAGTTGTGGCACATGGGCTCTATTCGTGTCATTACATGAGTGTTACATGCTCTTTACCATGTTTTACGTGTGGCTTTACATGTTACATGTGTTAGTTGTGTCACACGGGCTCTACTGGTGTCATTACACGCATGTTACATGGTCTTTACCATGTTTTACATGTGGTTTCACGTGTTACATGTGTTAGTTGTGGCACACGGGCTCTACTTGTGTCATTACACACGTGTTACATGCTCTTTACCATGTTAACTCATGTGTTACGCACGGTTTTACATGTTACATGCATCATACATGTCCTGTACCTGTCGTCCCATGTCATACGTGGGGGGTTGTGCGCGCAGACCCACTCATAGGCGTTATTGATCCATTTATGGACGTTATTGACCCATGTATGGACGTCATTGATCCAATTATGGACATTATAGATCCACTCATAGGCGTTATTGATCCATTTATGGACGTCATTGATCCAATTATGGACATTATTGATCCATTTATGGACGTTATTGATCCATTTATGGACGTTATTGATCCATTTATGGACGTTATTGACCCATTTATCGATGTTATTGACCCATTTATGGACGTTATTGATCCATTTATCGACGTTATTGACCCATTTATAGATGTTATTGATCCATTTATGGACGTTATTGACCCATTTATGGACGTCATTGATCCAAATTATGGACATTATAGATCCATTTATGGACGTTATTGATCCATTTATGGACGTTATTGACCCATTTATGGACGTCATTGATCCAATTATGGACATTATAGATCCATTTATGGACGTTATTGATCCATTTATGGACGTTATTGATCCATTTATGGACGTTATTGACCCATTTATCGATGTTATTGACCCATTTATGGACGTTATTGATCCATTTATCGACGTTATTGACCCATTTATAGATGTTATTGATCCATTTATGGACGTTATTGATCCATTTATGGACATTATAGACCCATTTATGGACGTTATTGATCCATTTATGGACGTTATTGATCCATTTATGGACATTTTAGAGCATTTCTAAACGTTATAGATCCATTATGGACGTTATTGATCCATTTATAGACATTATAGATCCATTATGGACGTTATTGATCCTTTTATAGATGTTATTGACCCATTTATAGACGTTATTGACCCATTTATAGACGTTATTGACTCATTTGTGGACGTTATTGATCCATTTATCGACATTATAGACCCATTTATGGGCGTTATTGATCCATTTATGGACATTAGAGATCCATTTATGGGCATTATAGATACATTTATAGACGTTATTCATCAATTTATAGACGTTATTGATCCATTTATGGACGTTATTGATCCATTTATGGACATTTTAGAGCATTTATAAACGTTATTGATCCATTTATGGACGATATTCACCAATTTATAGACGTTATTGATCCATTTATGGACCTTGTCGACCCATTTATGGATGTTATAGACCAGTTATGGAAATTATAGATCCATTTATAGACATTATTGATCCATTTATGGGATTTATTAATCAATTTATAGAAGTTATAGATCCATTTATAGATGTTATTGATCCATTTAGGGACATTATAGACCCATTTATAGACGTTATTGAACCATTTAGATGCTATTGATCCATTTATAGACGTTATAGGCCCAGTTATAGATGTTAATGGGGATTTATAGACATTATAGACCCATTTATGGATGTTATTGATCCATTTATGGACGTTATTGATCCATTTATGGACGTTATTGATCCATTTATAGACGTCATTGATCCATTTATGGACGTTATTCATCAATTTATAGACGTTATTGATCCATTTATGGACATTATTGATCCACTTATGGACATTATAGACCCATTTATAGACGTTATTGAACCATTTAGATGCTATTGATCCATTTATAGATGTTAATGATCGATTTATAGACATTCCAGATGTATTTATAGATGGTATAGACCCATTTATAGACATTATTGATCCATTTATGGACGTTACAGACCCATTTATGGACGTAATAGACTCATTTATGGCCGTTATTGATCCATTTGTAAGCGTTACAGATCCATTAATGGGCACTATAGACCCATTTATAGACGTTATTGATCCATTTATGGACCTTAGAGACCCATTTATAGACGTTATTGACCCATTTAGATGCTATTGATCCATTTATAGACGTTATAGGCCCAGTTCTAGATGTCAATGATCCGTTTATAGACATTATAGACCCATTTATGGGCGTTATAGATCGATTTATTGAGGTTATTGATCCATTTATGGACGTTATTGATCCATTTATGGGCATTATAGACCCATTTATGGACATTATAGACCCATTTATAGAAGTTATTGATCCATTTACGGACGTTGTAGGTCGATTTATGGACGTTATAGACCCATTTAGAGACGTTATTGATCCATTTATGGACATTATAGACCCGTTATAGAGATGTTATTGATCCATTTAGATGTCATTGATCCATTTATAGACATTATAGACCCATTTATGGACATTACAGACTCATTTATAGATGTTATTGATCCATTTATGGACGTTATTGATCCATTTATAGACATTATAGATCCATTTATGGACGGTATTGATCCATTTATAGACATTATAGATCCATTTATGGACGGTATTGATCCATTTATAGACATTATAGATCCATTTATAGACGTTATTTATCCATTTATGGACGTTATTGATCCATTTATGGGCATTATAGATCCATTTATTGACATTATAGATCCATTTATGGACGTTATTGATCCATTTAGGGACATTTTATATCCATTATGGACGTTATTGATCCATTTATAGACATTATAGACCCATTTATGGGCATTATAGACCCATTTATGGACGTTATTGATCCATTTATAGACATTATAGACCCATTTATGTACGTTATTGATCCATTTATGGACATTATTGATCCATTTATGGGCATTAGAGATCGATTTATTGACATTATAGATCCATTTCTGGACGTTATTGATCCACTTATAGACATTATAGATCCATTATGGACGTTATTGATCCAACTATAGACGTTATTTATCCATTTATAGACATTATAGACCCATTTATGGGCATTATAGATCGATTCATTGACATTATAGATCCATTTATGGACGTTATTGATCCATTTGTAGACATTATTGATCCATTTATGGACATTAGATATCGATTTATTGACATTATAGATCCATTTATAGATGTTATAGATCCCTTTATGGACATTATAGATTTATTATGGACGTTATTGATCCATTTATAGACATTATAGACCCATTTATGGACGTTATTGATCCATTTATAGACATTATAGACCCATTTATGGGCATTATAGACCCATTTATGGACGTTATTGATCCATTTATAGACGTTATAGGCCCAGTTATGGGCATTATAGATCCATTTATTGACATTATAGATCCATTTATGGAAGTTATTGATCCATTTATAGACGTTATTGATCCATTATGGATGTTATTGATCCATTTATGGACATTATAGACCCATTTATGGGCATTATAGATCCATTTATGGACATTATAGATCCATTTTATGGACGTTATTGATCCATTTATAGACGTTATTGATCCATAATGGACGTTATTGATCCATTTATGGACATTATAGACCCATTTATGGGCATTATAGATCCATTTATGGACATTTTAGGCCCATTTACAACCGTTTTAGACCCATCCAAAATCCAAATTTCCCTTCAAATTGGATTTTCAAATTCGAATTTGCGTTAAAAATTCGATTTAAAATCCGATTTTACGTTAAAAAATGGGTTAAATTCAATTTTACAGAAAAATTTCGATTTTAAATTTCAATCCTGCATTAAAATTTCCATTTTGAAGTCAAGTTTGCATTGAAAAATTGATCCAAAAGTCAATTATTCCTGGAAAATTTTATTTAAAAATCAGATTTCCATTAAAAATTCCATTTAGAATTCAACTTTCCATTAAAACTTCTATCTAAAATTTAATTTGACATTGAAAATTTGACTTAAAATTCAGATTTTCATTAAAAAAATCGATTTAAAGTTCAATTTTACATTAAAATTTTGATTTAAAATTCAGATTTTCATTAAAATTTCCATTTAAAATTCAATTCTCATTCAAATTTCCATTAGGATTCAAATTTCCTCCCAAAATTCAAATTTCCCTCCAAATTCCCGCTTCAATCCACCCTAATTTGCATATTTGCATATTAAACACCTTCATTTGAATACTTTAACCATTGGGCTTTTGAGCCCAACTCTGTGTGTGACGTCATCACCCACCCTGTGACGTCACCTCCCCAAAAAAGGCAAAGCAGGAAGCAAGGGCCTTAACGAATCACTTTAATTTGGCTCATTTACATATTAATGAGACTCATTTACATACATAAAGCCCCCCCACACACACACCCCCCGTTCTGGTGGTCTCAGCCCCACATATTGCACTCTATGGGCTGGGTTAATGAGGGTCGATGGATGTGGGGCTGGGTTAATGGGGGCCCATAGATGTGGGGCTGGGTTAATGGGGGTCAATGGATGTGGGCCTGGGTTAATGCGGGCCCATAGATGTGGGGCTGGGGTTAATGGGGGTCCATGGATGTGGGGCTAGGTTAATGGGGGCCCATAGATGTGGGGCTGGGTTAATGGGGGCCCATAGATGTGGGGCTGAGTTAATGCGGTTCTATGGATGTGGGGCTGGGTTAATGGGGGCCCATAGATGTGGGGCTGGGTTAATGGGGGCCCATAGATGTGGGGCTGGATTAATGCGGGCCCATAGATGTGGGGCTGAGTTAATGCGGTTCTATGGATGTGGGGCTGGGTTAATGGGGGGCCCATAGATGTGGGGCTGGGTTAATGCGGTTCTATGGATGTGGGGCTGGGTTAATGGGGGCCCATAGATGTGGGGCTGGGTTAATGGGGGCCCATAGATGTGGGGCTGGGTTAATGCGGGCCCATAGATGTGGGGCTGGGTTAATGGGGTCCCATGGATGTGGGGCTGGATTAATGCGGGCCCATAGATGTGGGGCTGGATTAATGCGGGCCCATAGATGTGGGGCTGAGTTAATGCGGTTCTATGGATGTGGGGCTGGGTTAATGGGGGCCCATAGATGTGGGGCTGGATTAATGCGGGCCCATAGATGTGGGGGCTGGGTTAATGGGGGCCCATAGATGTGGGGCTGAGTTAATGCGGTTCTATGGATATGGGGCTGGGTTAAGGGGGGTTTATGGATATGGGGCTGGCTAATGGGGTTGGATGGATGTGGGGCTGGGTTAATGGGGGCCCATAGATGTGGGGCTGGGTTAATGGGGGCCCATAGATGTGGAGCTGGGTTAATGGGTGTGCATAGATGTGGGGCTGGATTAATGCGGGCCCATAGATGTGGGGCTGGATTAATGCGGGGCCCATAGATGTGGGGCTGGGTTAATGCGGGCCCATAGATGTGGGGCTGGATTAATGCGGGGCCCATAGATGTGGGGCTGGGTTAATGCGGGCCCATAGATGTGGGGCTGGGTTAATGGGGCTCCATAGATGTGGGGCTGGGTTAATGGGGGCCCATAGATGTGGGGCTGGGTTAATGGGGCCCCATAGATGTGGGGCTGAGTTAATGCGGTTCTATGGATGTGGGGCTGGGTTAATGGGGTCCCATAGATGTGGTGCTGGGTTAATGGGGGCCCATAGATGTGGGGCTGGGTTAATGCGGTTCTATGGATGTGGGGCTGGGTTAATGGGGGGCCCATAGATGTGGGGCTGAGTTAATGCAGTTCTATGGATGTGGGGCTGGGTTAATGGGGGTCCATAGATGTGGGCTGAGTTAATGCAGTTCTATGGATGTGGGGCTGGGTTAATGGGGGTCCATAGATGTGGGGCTGGGTTAATGGGGGCCCATAGATGTGGGGCTGAGTTAATGAGGTTCTATGGATGTGGGGCTGGGTTAATGGGGGCCAATAGATGTGGGGCTGAGTTAATGCGGTTCTATGGATGTGGGGCTGGGTTAATGGGGGCCCATAGATGTGGGGCTGAGTTAATGCAGTTCTATGGATGTGGGGCTGGGTTAATGGGGCCCATAGATGTGGGGCTGAGTTAATGCAGTTCTATGGATGTGGGGCTGGGTTAATGGGGGCCCATAGATGTGGGGCTGGGTTAATGCGGTTCTATGGATGTGGGGCTGGGTTAATGGGGGGCCCATAGATGTGGGGCTGAGTTAATGCAGTTCTATGGATGTGGGGGCTGGGTTAATGGGGGCCCATAGATGTGGGGCTGGATTAATGGGGGCCCATAGATGTGGGGCTGAGTTAATGCGGTTCTATGGATGTGGGGCTGGATTAATGGGGCCCATAGATGTGGGGCTGGATTAACGGGGTTCTATGGATGTGGGGCTGGTTAATGGGGGCCCATAGATGTGGGGCTGAGTTAATGCGGTTCTATGGATGTGGGGCTGGATTAACGGGGTTCTATGGATGTGGGGCTGGTTAATGGGGTCCCATAGATGTGGGGCTGAGTTAATGGGGGCCCATAGATGTGGGGCTGGATTAATGCGGGGCCCATAGATGTGGGCTGGTTTAATGCGGTTCTATGGATGTGGGGCTGGGTTAATGGGGGCCCATAGATGTGGGGCTGGATTAATGCGGGCCCATAGATGTGGGGCTGGGTTAATGGGGGCCCATAGATGTGGGGCTGGGTTAATGGGGTTCTATGGATGTGGGGCTGGGTTGATGGGGGCCCATAGATGTGGGGCTGGGTTAATGGGGGCCCACAGATGTGGGGCTGGATTAATGCGGGCCCATAGATGTGGGGCTGGGTTAATGCGGGCCCATAGATGTGGGGCTGGATTAATGCGGGCCCATAGATGTGGGGCTGGGTTAATGGGGGCCCATAGATGTGGGGCTGGATTAATGGGGGCCCATAGATGTGGGGCTGGGTTAATGGGGGCCCATAGATGTGGGGCTGGGTTAATGCGGGCCCATAGATGTGGGGCTGGGTTAATGGGGGCCCATAGATGTGGGGCTGGGTTAATGGGGGCCCATAGATGTGGGGCTGAGTTAATGCGGTTCTATGGTTGTGGGGCTGGGTTAATGGGGGCCCATAGATGTGGGGCTGGATTAATGCGGGCCCATAGATGTGGGGCTGGATTAATGCGGGCCCATAGATGTGGGGCTGGATTAATGCGGGCCCATAGATGTGGGGCTGGATTAATGGGGGCCCATAGATGTGGGGCTGGATTAATGGGGGCCCATAGATGTGGGGCTGGGTTAATGGGGTCCCATAGATGTGGGGCTGAGTTAATGCGGTTCTATGGATGTGGGGCTGGGTTAATGCGGGCCCATAGATGTGGGGCTGGGTTAATGCGGGCCCATAGATGTGGGGCAGAGTTAACGGAGGCCAGCAGATATGGGGCTGGATTACCGGGGTTGGACGGATGTGGGGCTGGTTCAATGACCATCAATGCATGTGGGGCGCCCCATAGCCCCCCCCCACCCCCCCCCCCAGCCCCACATCTCCCCCCCCCCGCCCCCCATCCCGGGTCCTTTTACCTCAGGACCCGCGGCCCCTTCCTCCTTCTGGTCCCTTCCATCCCTTTGCGCATCCTCGCTCCAAGCTCCCTCACCCCATTGGCTGCTCCCCCCCTTAAACCCCACCCCCCGCCTTCCCTCAGCCAATCAGCAGCGCCGTAAAGCCCCTTGCGCCCCATAAGGGGCGGGACGGAGCTCCGAAGGCGGCCGCTGATTGGCTGTAGCCACTCAATGGGGTTGGAAAGGGGAAAGGGGGGGGGGGCGGTTGCTTAGCAACGGGATGTAGAGGGAGGCGCGGGCGCTGATTGGCTGTTGCTTGGCAACGGGGGGAGGGGAGGGGGGGGATTGGGGTTGGTCAGGGCGGTGATGCCGCCATCGTGTGGCCGCAGGGGGTAATGCAGGCGCTGCCCTATGGGGCGCTATGGGGCGCTATGGGGCGCTATGGGGCGCTATGGGGCCCTATGGAGACCTATGGGGCGCTATGGGGCGCTATGGAGACCTATGGGGTGCTATGGGGTGCTATGGAGACCTATGGGGTGCTATGGGGCGCTATGGAGACCTATGGGGTGCTATGGGGCGCTATGGGGCGCTATGGAGACCTAAGGGGCGCTATGGGGCGCTACGGGGCTCTATGGAGACCTATGGGGCGCTATGAGGCGCTATGGGGCGCTATGGAGACCTATGGGGCGCTATGAGGCTCTATGGGGCGCTATGGAGACCTATGGGGCGCTATGGCGCGCTATGGGGTGCTATGGAGACCTATGGGGCGCTATGGGGCCCTATGGAGACCTATGGGGCGCTATGGGGCGCTATGGAGACCTATGGGGCGCTATGGGGCGCTATGGGGCGCTATGGGGCGCTATGGAGACCTATGGGGCGCTATGGGGCACTATGGGGCTCTATGGAGACCTATGGGGCGCTATGGGGTGCTATGGGGCGCTATGGGGCGCTATGGAGACCTATGGGGCGCTATGGGGTGCTATGGGGCGCTATGGGGCGCTATGGAGACCTATGGGGCGCTATGGGGTGCTATGGGGCGCTATGGGGCACTATGGAGCCCTATGGGGCGCTATGGAGCCCTATGGAGACCTATGGGGCGCTATGGGGTGCTATGGGGCCCTATGGAGACCTATGGGGCGCTATGGGGCGCTGTGGGGCGCTATGGAGACCTATGGGGCGCTATGGGGCCCTATGGAGACCTATGGGGCGCTATGGGGCGCTATGGGGCCCTATGGAGACCTATGGGGCGCTATGGGGCGCTATGGAGACCTAAGGGGCGCTATGGGGCGCTATGGAGACCTATGGGGTGCTATGGGGCGCTATGGGGCGCTATGGAGACCTATGGGGCGCTATGGTGCGCTATGGGGTGCTATGGAGACCTATGGGGCGCTATGGGGCGCTATGGGGCGCTATGGAGACCTATGGGGCGCTATGGGGCCCTATGGAGACCTATGGGGCGCTATGGGGCGCTATGGAGACCTATGGGGTGCTATGGGGCGCTATGGGGCGCTATGGAGACCTATGGGGCACTATGGGCCCTATGGAGACCTATAGAGATCTATGGAGCCCTATGGAGCCCTATGGAGCCCTATGGAGCCCTATGGAGACCTATGGGGCGCTATGGGGCGCTATGGGGAGCTATGGAGACCTATGGAGACCTATGGAGCCCTATGAGGCCCTATGGAGACCTATGGGGCGCTATGGGGCGCTATGGGGCCCTATGGAGCCCTATGGAGTCCTATGGTGACCTATGGAGCCTAGCCTTTATCTGAGCCCCCATTGGCCACCATCAGCCCCCAATGTCCCCATTGACCCCATGTCCCCATTGGCCCCATGTCCCCATTGACCCCATTTCCCCATTGACCCCCTGCCCCATTGACCCCATGTCCCATTGGCCACCATCAGCCCCCAATGTCCCCATTGACCCCCTGCCCCATTGACCCCATCTCCCCATTGATCCCATGTCCCCATTGGCCATCACCAGCCCCCAATGTTCCACACCCCATACCCCATATCCCATACCCCACACCCCATACCCCACACCCCATATCCCACACCCCATATCCCACACCCCATATCCCACACCCCATATCCCACACCCCATATCCCACACCCCATATCCCATACCCCATATCCCATGCCCCATACCCCACACCCCACATCCCATATCCCATACCCCATACCCCATACCCCATACCCCATACCCCATACCCCACATCCCACACCCCACACCCCATACCCCACACCCCATACCCCACACCCCATACCCCACACCCCATACCCCACATCCCATACCCCATACCCCACACCCCATACCCCACATCCCACACCCCATATCCCATACCCCACATCCCACACCCCACACCCCATACCCCATACCCCATATCCCATACCCCATACCCCATATCCCATATCCCATACCCCATACCCCATATCCCATACCCCATATCCCATACCCCATACCCCACATCCCACACCCCACACCCCATACCCCACACCCCACACCCCACACCCCATACCCCACATCCCATACCCCATACCCCACACCCCATACCCCACATCCCATACCCCATATCCCATACCCCATATCCCATACCCCACACCCCATATCCCATACCCCATACCCCATACCCCATACCCCATACCCCACACCCCATACCCCACACCCCATACCCCACATCCCATACCCCATACCCCACACCCCATATCCCACACCCCATACCCCACACCCCACATCCCATACCCCACACCCCACACCCCACACCCCACACCCCACATCCCATACCCCATACCCCATACCCCATACCCCACATCCCACACCCCACACCCCATACCCCACACCCCATACCCCACACCCCATACCCCACACCCCATACCCCACATCCCATACCCCATACCCCACACCCCATACCCCACATCCCACCACCCCACACCCCATACCCCATACCCCATATCCCATACCCCATACCCCTATCCCATACCCCATATCCCATGCCCCATATCCCATATCCCATACCCCATATCCCATGCCCCATATCCCATACCCATACCCCATACCCCATACCCCATATCCCATATCCCATACCCCATATCCCATGCCCCACACCCCACACCCCATACCCCACACCCCATACCCCACACCCCACACCCCACACCCACACCCCATACCCCACACCCCACACCCCACACCCCACACCCCATACCCCACACCCCACACCCCACACCCCATACCCACACACCACACCCCACACCCACACCCCATATCCCCACCCCACACCCCACACCCCACACCCCACACCCCATACCCCACACCCCACACCCCACACCCCATACCCCACAGCCCACACCCCATACCCCCATGTTCCTCTCTACTTATGGGTCCCAGCCCCCCCCATTGGACCCCATGTGGGGCCCTTGCTTCTCCTTGAAGGTCACTGCTGAGATAAGGCCCCATCAATGATTAACCAGCCCCACGGCTGCTCCATTGCGTGCCCCACTGATAAGGTCCCTGCTGATAGGGGCGAAGGACGCCAAGGACACGGCCCTATGGGGAGGGCCCACACTTGGGGGTCACCTTGGGCTAGGGTATAAAGGGAGGCTGTGGGGCTGGGAGGGGACTGAGAGCGAAGGGGAGCTGCTATGGGGAAGGAGGTAAGGGGGAGATGGGGGGGGATTGGGGGGGTGGAGGTGGGATATAGGGATGGAGGAGGAGGAGGAGGAGGATGATGGTGGTGATGGTGATGACGATGATGGATGATGATGGATGATGATGATGATGATGATGGTGATGATGATGATGATGATGATGATGGTGATGATGATGATGATGGATGATGATGAGGATGATGATGGATGACGATGACGATGACGATGATGATATCGATGATGGATGATGATGACGATGATGATGATGATGACGATGACAATGATGATGATGACGATGACGATGACGATGACGATGATGATGATGACGATGACGATGACGATGACGATGACGGATGATGATGACGATGACGACGATGACGGATGATGATGACAATGACGACGATGATGATGACGATGACGATGACGATGACGATGACGATGACGATGACGATGATGGATGATGATGACGATGACGACGATGATGATGATGATGACGATGATGATGACGATGATGATGACGATGACGATGATGGATGATGATGACGATGACGCCAATGATTATGATGACGATGACGATGATGGAAGATGACGACGATGACGACGACGACGATGATGGATTATGATGACGATGACAATGATGATGATGACGATGACGATGACGATGACGATGACGATGACGATGACGACGATGACGATGATGATGACGATGACGATGACTATGACGATGACGATGATGGATGATGATGACGTTGACGACGATGATGATGATGATGATGATGGATGATGATGACGATGACGATGATGATGATGATGATGGATGCCGATAACGATGACGATGACGAAGTCATCTCCTGCCCTAGAGCTACGAGATGGGGCCGCGGGGCAAAGCCCCAGCCAAAGGCAAGGGCCGAGGCCACCGCAAGGAGAAGCTGGAGGACATGAAGAAGGAAATGGACGTGGTAGGAGGGCACTGGGAGCCAATGGGGGCACTGGGAGCCAATGGGGGCACTGGGAGCTCAATGGGAGCCAATGGGGGCACTGGGAGCCAATGGGGGCACTGGGAGCTCAATGGGAGCCAATGGGGGCACTGGGAGCCAATGGGGGAACTGGGAGCTCAATGGGAGCCAATGGGGGCACTGGGAGCTCAATTGGAGCCAATGGGGGGGCACTGGGAGCTCAATGGGAGCCAATGGGGGCACTGGGAGCCAATGGGGGCACTGGGAGCTCAATGGGAGCCAATGGGGGCACTGGGAGCCAATGGGGGGGCACTGGGAGCTCAATGGGAGCCAATGGGGGCACTGGGAACTCAATGGGAGCCAATGAGAGCACTGGGAGCTCAATGGGAGCCAATGGGGGCACTGGGAGCTCAATGGGAGCCAATGGGGGGGCACTGGGAGCTCAATGGAAGCTAATGGGGGCACTGGGAGCTCAATGGGAGTCAATGGGGCACTGGGAGCTCAATGGGAGCCAATGGGGGCACTGGGAGCTCAGTGGGAGCCAATGGGGGCACTGGGAGCTCAGTGGGAGCCAATGGGGGGCACTGGGAGCTCAATGGGAGCCAATGGGGGCACTGGGAGCTCAATGGGAGCCAATGGGGGCACTGGGAGCTCAATGGGAGCCAATGGGGGCACTGGGAACTCAATGGGAGCCAATGAGAGCACTGGGAGCTCAATGGGAGCCAATGGGGGCACTGGGAGCTCAGTGGGAGCCAATGGGGGGGCACTGGGAGCTCAATGGGAGCCAATGGGGGCACTGGGAACTCAATGGAAGCCAATGGGGGCACTGGGAGCTCAATGGGAGCCAATGAGAGCACTGGGAGCTCAATGGGAGCCAATGGGGGGGCACTGAGAGCTCAATGGAAGCCAATGGGGGGGCACTGAGAGCTCAATGGGAGCCAATGGGGGGGCACTGGGAGCTCAATGGAAGCTAATGGGGGCACTGGGAGCTCAATGGGAGTCAATGGGGCACTGGGAGCTCAATGGGAGCCAATGGGAGGGCACTGAGAGCTCAATGGGAGCCAATGGGGGGGCACTGGGAGCTCAATGGAAGCTAATGGGGGCACTGGGAGCTCAATGGGAGTCAATGGGGCACTGGGAGCTCAATGGGAGTCAATGGGGCACTGGGAGCTCAATGGGAGTCAATGGGGGCACTGGGAGCCAATGGGGGCACTGGGAGCTCAATGGGAGCCAATGGGGGCACTGGGAGCTCAATGGGAGCCAATGGGGGGGCACTGGGAGGTCCATACTGGGAGGGACTGGGAGGGACTGGGAGGTCAGAGGTCAGGGGTCGCTGCCCCCAGGATGACCACAAGCTGGACACCAACGACCTGGAGAGCAAATACAGCACCAGTGTCACCAAGGTGAGCCCATTGACCCCATAGAACCCCACAGAACCCCATAGAAACCCATAGAACACCATTGAACCCCATAGAACCCCATAGAACCCCATAGAACACCATTGAACACCATTGAAACCATTGAACCCCATAGAACCCCATAGAAACCCATAGAACACCATTGAACACCATTGAAACCATTGAACCCCATTGAACCCCATAGAAACCCATAGAAACCCATAGAACCCCATAGAACCCCATTGAACCCCATAGAACACCACTGACCTCATTGAACCCCATAGAACCCCATAGAACCCCATTGAACACCATTGAAACCATAGAACCCCACAGAACCCCATAGAAACCCATAGAAACCCATAGAACCCCATAGAACCCCATAGAACCCCATAGAACCCCATAGAACCCCATTGAACATCATTGAAACCATAGAACCCCATAGAACCCCATAGAAACCCATTGAACACCATTGAAACCATTGAACCCCATAGAACCCCATAGAACACCATTGAACACCATTGAAACCATAGAACCCCATAGAACCCCATAGAAACCCATTGAACACCATTGAAACCATTGAACCCCATAGAACCCCATAGAACCCCATAGAACACCATTGAACACCATTGAAACCATTGAACCCCATAGAACCCCATAGAACCCCATAGAACACCATTGAACACCATTGAAACCATTGAACCCCATAGAACCCCATAGAACCCCATAGAACACCATTGAACACCATTGAAACCATTGAACCCCATAGAACCCCATAGAACACCATTGAACACCATTGAAACCATTGAACCCCATAGAACCCCATAGAACCCCATAGAGCCCCATAGAACCCCATTGACCCCATTGAACCCCATTGACACCCATTGACCCCATTGAACCCCATTGACACCCATTGACCCCATTGAACCCCATAGAACCCCATTGACCCCCATTGAACCCCACTGACACCCATAGAACCCCATTGACCCCCATAGAACCCCATTGAACCCCATTGAACCCCATTGACCCCCATTGATGCCCACTGACACCCATTGACCCCCATTGAACCCCATTGAACCCCACAGATCCCCATATATCCCCAATGACCACCATTGATCCCCGTTGACACCCATTTATCCCCACTGACACCCATTGACCCCCATAGATCCCTATTGATCCCCATTGAAAACCCATTGATCCCCATTGACCCCCATTGACCCCCATAGATCCCTATTGATCCCCATTGAAACCCATAGATCCCCATTGACCCCCATAGATCCCCATTGACCCCCATAGATCCCTATTGATCCCCATTGATCGCCATTGACCCCCGTAGATCCCCATTGACCCACATAGAACCTCACTGACCCCATTCCCCCTAATCCCCCCCTTCCCCCTATGACCCCCATAACCCCCATTACCCCATTGCCCCCTTGCCCCCATTACTCCCATTACCCCCATTCCCCCTATTCCCCCAATTACCCCCTTACCCACATTGCCCCATTGCCCCCATTCCCCCCATTCCCCCCATTCCCCCATTGCCCCATTACCCCCATTAACTTCATTGCCCCCATTTCCCCATTACTCCCATTGCCCCCCTTACCCCATTCCCCCATTCCCCTCATTGCCCCATTAACCCCATTACCCCCTTACCCCCCTTACCCCCATTGCCCCATCACCCCCATTCCCCCTATTCCCCCTGTTCCCCTCATTGCCCCCATTACCCCCATTCCCCCCATTGCCCCATTGCCCCATTCCCCCCATTCCCCCATTGCCCCCATTGCCCCATTCCCCCCATTCCCCCCATTCCCCCCATTCCCCCATTACCCCCATTACCCCCATTGCCCCCATTCCCCCATTCCCCCCATTCCCCCCATTCCCCCATTCCCCCCATTCCCCCTATTCTCCCATTCCCCCCATTGCCCCATTCCCCCATTCCCCCCATTCCCCCCATTGCCCCCATTGCCCCATTCCCCCCATTGCCCCATTGCCCCCATTCCCCCCACCCCCCCCATCCCCCCCTTTTCCCCCCCTCGCCCCCCAACCAGGGCCTTATGGAGGCCGTAGCGGCCGAGAGGCTCCTTCGGGACGGTCCCAACGAGCTCCGCCCCCCTCGGGGCACCCCGGAATGCGTCAAGTTTGGGCGTCAACTGGCGGGGGGTCTCCAGTGCCTCATGTGGGTGGCGGCCGCCATTTGCCTCATCGCTTATGGGGTGCAAGAGGGCGAAGGCGACCGCGGCAGCTCCGACAACGTAGGTTGGGTTCCTTGTGGGGTGAAGACCACGGTGGGGATGTGGGGATGTGGGGGGGGGTTGGAACCCCACACGTACACTTCTAGAACCCAATGGGGGAGAAGAACCGCCGTGGGGTTGACCTCAATGCGCTCTTCGCCCCATAGCTCTACTTGGCCATCGCCCTCATCGCCGTCGTGGTGGTCACCGGGTGCTTCGGTTACTACCAGGAGTTCAAGAGCACCAACATCATCGCCAGCTTCAAGAACCTGGTGCCTCAGGTGAGGGGGGGGGACAGGGACAGCATGGTCATCATGGAGAACCCATAGGAACATCATGGAGAACCCATAGGGACATCATGGAGAACCCATAGGGACATCATGCAGAACCCATAGGGACATCATCTCCATCATGGAGAACCCCATAGGGACATCATGGTCATCATGGAGAACCCATAGGGACATCATGGAGAACCCATAGTGACATCATGGAGAACCCATAGGGACATCATTGAGAACCCATAGGGACATCATCTTCATCATGGAGAACCCATAGGGACATCATGTCCATCATGGAGAACCCATAGGGACATCATGGAGAACCCATAGGGACATCATCTCCATCATGGAGAACCCATAGGGACATCATGGAGAACCCATAGGGACATCATCTCCATCATGGAGAACCCATAGGGACATCATGCAGAACCCATAGGGACATCATCTCCATCATGGAGAACCCATAGGGACATCATGGAGAACCCATAGGGACATCATGTCCATCATGGAGAACCCATAGGGACATCATGCAGAACCCATAGGGACGTTATGCCCATCATGGAGAACCCATAGGGACATCATGTCCATCATGGAGAACCCATAGGGACATCATTGAGAACCCATAGGGACATCATCTCCATCATGGAGAACCCCATAGGGACATCATCGAGAACCCATATGGACCTCCCCTTCACCCTATAGACCCCATATAGACCTCACCTTCACCCTATAGACCCCATATAGACCTCCCCTTCACCCTATAGACCCCATATGGACCTCTCCTTCACCCTATAGACCCCATATGGACCTCTCCTTCACCCTATAGACCCCATATGGACCTCTCCTTCACCCTATAGACCCCATATGGACCTCTCCTTCACCCCATAGACCCCATGTAGACCTCCCCTTCACCCTATAGACCCCATATGGACCTCTCCTTCACCCCATAGACCCCATATGGACCTCTCCTTCACCCCATAGACCCCATAGGGACCTCCCCTTCCCCCTATGCCCCCCCCATGGATCTCATGGTCCCTGCTGTCCCCTGCAGCAAGCCACGGTGATCCGAGAGGGGGAGAAGGTCCAGGTGAACGCCAACGAGCTGGTGGTTGGGGACCTGGTGGAGATCAAGGGGGGGGACCGCGTCCCGGCCGACATCCGCATCATCTCGGCCCAGGGCTGCAAGGTGCCGTGGGGTGGCGTGGGGTGGGGTGGGGATGGATGGAGATGGATGGAGATGGATGGAGATGGATGGAGATGGATGGAGATGGATGGAGATGGATGGAGATGGGATGGATGGAGATGGATGGAGATGGATGGAGATGGATGGAGATGGATGGAGATGGGATGGAGATGGATGGAGATGGGATGGATGGAGATGGATGGAGATGGATGGAGATGGATGGGATGGATGGAGATGGGATGGATGGAGATGGATGGATGGAGATGGATGGAGATGGATGGAGATGGATGGAGATGGATGGAGATGGATGGGGATGGATGGAGATGGATGGAGATGGATGGAGATGGATGGAGATGGATGGGGATGGATGGAGATGGATGGATGGAGATGGATGGAGATGGATGGAGATGGATGGGGATGGATGGAGATGGATGGAGATGGATGGAGATGGATGGATGGAGATGGGATGGATGGAGATGGATGGAGATGGATGGATGGAGATGGATGGAGATGGATGGATGGAGATGGATGGATGGAGATGGATGGAGATGGGATGGATGGAGATGGATGGAGATGGATAGATGGAGATGGGATGGATGGAGATGGATGGAGATGGATGGAGATGGGATGGATGTAGATGGATGGAGATGGATGGATGGAGATGGGATGGGTGGAGATGGGATGGAGATGGGATGGATGGAGATGGATGGAGATGGATGGTGGATGGATGGATGGATGGAGATGGGATGGGATGGATGGAGATGGATGGATGGATGGAGATGGGATGGATGGAGATGGATGGAGAGTGGAGATGGGATGGGTGGAGATGGATGGAGATGGGATGGATGGAGATGGATGGAGATGGATGGAGATGGGATGGATGGAGATGGGATGGATAGAGACAGGTCCCTGGTCCACCTCCATGGGGCTGAGGCCTCCATCCCCATCATCTCCAGGTGGACAACTCATCCCTGACCGGCGAGTCGGAGCCTCAGACGCGGTCACCCGAGTGCACCCATGAGTCCCCCCTGGAGACCCGGAACATCGCCTTCTTCTCCACCATGTGCTTGGAAGGTGGGTCCCAACAGCACCTATGGGTGCTACCAGCACCTATGGGTGCCACGAGCATGTGTGGGTGCTACCATGATCTATGGGTGCCACCATGAGCTATGATGCTGCCAGCACCTATGGGTGCCACCATGACCTATGGGTGCCACCATGATCTATAAGTACCACCATAAACTATGGGTGCTACCAGCACCTATGGGTGTCACCATGACCTATGGGTGCCACGGTTATCTATGGGTGCCACCGTGATCTATGGGTGTCACCATGACCTATGGGGCCCAACATCACCTGTGGGTCCCACCAAGATCTTTAGGTTCCACCAGATCCCTTTAGATCCTACCTTGACCTTTAGAGACCATCAACCCCCTTTAGGTCCCACCAACCCCATTAGAACCCACCACCCCCATTAGACCCCCATCACCCCCATTAGACCCCACCAACCCCATTAGACCCCCCATTAGACCCCACCAACCCCATTAGACCCCACTAACTCCATTAGACCCCCCATTAGATCCCCACCACGCCCATTAGACCCCACCAACCACATTAGACCCCACCAACCACATTAGACCCCCATCACCCCCATTAGACCCCACCAACCCCATTAGACCCCACCAACCCCATTAGACCCCACCACCCCCATTAGACCCCACCAACCCCATTAGACCCCACCAACCCCATTAGACCCCCCATTAGACCCCACCACCCCCATTAGACCCCACCACCCCCATTAGACCCCACCAACCCCATTAGACCCCACTAACTCCATTAGACCCCCCATTAGACCCCACCACTCCCATTAGACCCCACCATGCCCATTAGACCCCACCACCCCCATTAGACCCCACCAACCCCATTAGATCCCCACCACCCCTATTAGATCCCACCAACCCCATTAGACCCCCC
Source organism: Pezoporus flaviventris (assembly GCF_033815535.1). Classification (NCBI taxonomy): domain Eukaryota; kingdom Metazoa; phylum Chordata; class Aves; order Psittaciformes; family Psittacidae; genus Pezoporus; species Pezoporus flaviventris. The sequence continues at coordinate 59,532 of NW_026893270.1, read as the reverse complement.
ATTAGACCCCACCAACCCCATTAGACCCCCCATTAGACCCCACCACCCCCATTAGACCCCACCAACCCCACCAAGCCCCATTAGACCCCATCAATCCCATTAGACCCCACCACCCCCATTAGACCCCCATCACCCCCATTAGACCCCACCAACCCCATTAGACCCCACCAACCCCATTAGACCCCCCAATAGACCCCACCAACCCCATTAGACCCCTCATTAGACCCCACCACCCCCATTAGACCCCACCACCCCCATTAGACCCCACAAACCCCATCACCTCTCACCAAGCCCCATTAGACCCTATCAACCCCATTAGACCCCACCAATCCCATTAGATCCCCACCACCCCCATTAGACCCCACCAACCCCATTAGATCCCCACCACCCCTATTAGACCCCAAAAACCCCATTAGATCCCCACCACACCTATTAGACCCCACCAACCCCATTAGACCCCCCATTAGACCCCCCAATAGACCCCCCAATAGACCCCACCAACCCCATTAAAACCCACCAACCCCATTAGACCCCACTAACCCCATTAGACCCCCCATTAGACCCCACCAAGCCCCATTAGACCCCACCACCCCCATTAGACCCCACCAACCCCATTAGATCCCCACCACCCCTATTAGATCCCACCAACCCCATTAGACTCCCCATTAGACCCCACCAACCCCATTAGACCCCCCATTAGACCCCACCACCCCCATTAGACCCCACCAACCCCACCAAGCCCCATTAGACCCCATCAATCCCATTAGACCCCACCACCCCCATTAGACCCCCATCACCCCCATTAGACCCCACCACCCCCATTAGACCCCCATCACCCCCATTAGACCCCACCAACCCCATTAGACCCCACCAACCCCATTAGACCCCCCAATAGACCCCACCAACCCCATTAGACCCCCCATTAGACCCCACCAACCCCATCCCATCTCCCCTCCCCTCTTCCTACAAGGCACGGCCATGGGTCTGGTGATCAACACCGGGGACCGGACCATCATTGGCCGCATCGCCAGCCTGGCCTCGGGGGTGGAGAACGAGAAGACCCCCATAGCCATCGAGATCGAGCACTTTGTGGACATCATCGCCGGCCTCGCCATCTTCTTCGGGGCCACCTTCTTCGTGGTGGCCATGGTCATCGGCTACCCCTTCCTGCGCGCCATGGTCTTCTTCATGGCCATCGTGGTGGCCTACGTGCCCGAGGGGCTGCTGGCCACCGTCACGGTAACGTGGACCTCCCATCAAGTCCCTTGGGTCCCATCAAGTCCCTTTGGGTCCCATCAAGTCCATTGGGTCCCATCGAGTCCTTTGGGTCCCATCAAGTCCATTGGGTTCCATTAAGTCCATTGGGTCCCATCAAGTCCCTTTGGGTCCCATCAAGTCCATTGGGTTCCATTAAGTCCATTGGGTCCCATCAAGGCCCTTTGGGTCCCATCAAGTCCATTGGGTTCCATTAAGTCCATTGGGTCCCATCAAGTCCCTTTGGGTTCCATCAAGTCCATTGGGTTCCATCAAGTCCCTTTGGGGCCCATCCAAGTCCATTGGGTCCCATCAAGTCCCTTTGGGTCCCATCAAGTCCCTTTGGGTCCCATCAAGTCCATTGGGTCCCATCAAGTCCATTGGGTTCCATCAAGTCCATTGAGTCCCATCAAGTCCCTTTGGTCCAATCAAGTCCATTGGGTCCCATCAAGTCCATTGGGTCCCATCAAGTCCATTGAGTCCCATCAAGGCCCTTTGGGTCCCATCAAGTCCATTGGGTTCCATCAAGTCCATTGGGTCCCATCAAGTCCCTTTGGGTCCCATCAAGTCCATTGGGTCCCATCAAGTCCATTGGGTTCCATTAAGTCCATTGGGTCCCATCAAGTCCATTGAGTCCCATCAAGTCCCTTTGGGTCCCATCAAGTCCATTGGGTTCCATCAAGTCCCTTTGGGTCCCATCAAGTCCATTGGGTTCCATTAAGTCCATTGGGTCCCATCAAGTCCATAGGGACCCATCAAGTCCCTTTAGGTCCCATCAAGTCGCTTTAGGTCCCATCAAGTCCATTGGGTCCCATTAAGTCCTTTGGGTCCCATTAAGTCCTTTGGGTCCCATTAAGTCCTTTGGGTCCCATCAAGTCCATTGGTCCCATCAAGTTCAAAGTCTTCATGGACCCATGGGTCCCATCCCATGGGTCCTATGGGAGTCCTTATGGTCTCTTGATGGGTCCATAGGTCCCCATAGGTCCCATCCCATCCCATGGGTCCTATGGGAGTCCTTAAGGTCTTGATGGACCCATGGAGCTCATATGGGTCTCTTGATGTCCCCATGGATCCCATGCCATCCCATGGGTCCTATGGGAGTCCTTAAGGTCTTGATGGACCCATGGAGCTCATATGGGTCTCTTGATGTCCCCATGGATCCCATCCCATCCCATGGGGTCCTATGGGAGTCCTTAAGGTCTTCATGTCCCCATGGGTCCCATCCCATCCCATGGGTCCTATCGGAGTCCTTAAGGTCTTGACGGACCCATGGAGCTCATACGGGTCTCTTGATGTCCCTATGGATCCCATCCCATCCCATGGGTCCTATGGAAGTCCTTAAGGTCCCTATGGGCCCTCCTGACCCCCAGGTGTGCCTCTCATTGACGGCCAAGCGCCTGGCGCGCAAGAACTGCGTGGTGAAGAACCTGGAGGCGGTGGAGACCTTGGGCTCCACGTCCACCATCTGCTCCGACAAGACCGGGGACCCTCACCCAGAACCGCATGACCGTGGCCCACCTCTGGTTCGACAACCACATCCACACCGCCGACACCACCGAGGACCAATCCGGTGCGTTGGGGGGCATGAGGGGTCCTTATCATCACTAGGGGTCGTTATGGGTGCCTTCCATCACTAGGGGGTCGTTATGGGTGCCTTCCATCACTATGGGTCGTTATGGGTGCCTTCCATCACTGTGGGTCGTTATGGGTGCCTTCCATCACTAGGGGTCGTTATGGGTGCCTTCCATCACTATGGGTCATTATGGGTGCCTTCCATCACTATGGGTCGTTATGGGTGCCTTCCATCACTATGGGTCATTATGGGTGCCTTCCATCACTATGGGTCGTTATGGGTGCCTTCCATCACTATGGGTCGTTATGGGTGCCTTCCATCACTATGGGTCGTTATGGGTGCCTTCCATCACTATGGGTCATTATGGGTGCCTTCCATCACTATGGGTCGTTATGGGTGCCTTCCATCACTATGGGTCGTTATGGGTGCCTTCCATCACTGTGGGTCGTTATGGGTGCCTTCCATCACTATGGGTCATTATGGGTGCCTTCCATCACTATGGGTCGTTATGGGTGCCTTCCATCACTATGGGTCGTTATGGGTGCCTTCCATCACTAGGGGTCATTATGGGTGCCTTCCATCACTATGGGTCGTTATGGGTGCCTTCCATCACTAGGGGTCGTTATGGGTGCCTTCCATCACTAGGGGTCGTTATGGGTGCCTTCCATCACTATGGGTCATTATGGGTGCCTTCCATCACTGTGGGTCGTTATGGGTGCCTTCCATCACTGTGGGTCGTTATGGGTGCCTTCCATCACTATGGGTCGTTATGGGTGCCTTCCATCACTAGGGGTCATTATGGGTCCCTTCCATCACTATGGGTCGTTATGGGTCCCTTCCATCACTATGGGTCGTTATGGGTGCCTTCCATCACTATGGGTCGTTATGGGTGCCTTCCATCACTAGGGGTCGTTATGGGTGCCTTCCATCACTATGGGTCGTTATGGGTGCCTTCCATCACTGTGGGTCGTTATGGGTGACTTCCATCACTATGGGTCGTTATGGGTGCCTTCCATCCCTATGGGTCATTATGGGTCCCTTCCATCCCTATAGGTCATTATGGGTCCCTTCCATCCCTCTGGGTCATTATGGGTCCCTTCCATCCCTATAGGTCATTATGGGTCCCTTCCATCCCTATAGGTCATTATGGGTCCCTTCCATCCCTATAGGTCATTATGGGTCCCTTCCATCCCTATAGGTCATTATGGGTCCCTTCCATCCCTCTGAGTCATTATGGGTCCCTTCCATCCCTATAGGTCATGATGGGTCCCTTCCATCCCTATAGGTCATGATGGGTCCCTTCCATCCCTATAGGTCATGATGGGTCCCTTCCATCCCTATAGGTCATTATGGGTCCCTTCCATTACTATAGGTCGTTATGGGTCCCTTCCATCCCTATAGGTCATTATGGGTCCCTTCCATCCCTATAGGTCATGATGGGTCCCTTCCATCCCTATAGGTCATTATGGGTCCCTTCCATTACTATAGGTCGTTATGGGTCCCTTCCATCCCTATAGGTCATTATGGGTCCCTTCCATCCCTATAGGTCATGATGGGTCCCTTCCATCCCTATAGGTCATGATGGGTCCCTTCCATCCCTATAGGTCATTATGGGTCCCTTCCATCCCTATAGGTCATTATGGGTCCCTTCCATCCCTCTGGGTCATTATGGGTCCCTTCCATCCCTATAGGTCATTATGGGTCCCTTCCATCCCTATAGGTCATTATGGGTCCCTTCCATCCCTATAGGTCATTATGGGTCCCTTCCATCCCTATAGGTCATTATGGGTCCCTTCCATCCCTATGGGTCATGATGGGTCCCTTCCATCCCTATAGGTCATGATGGGTCCCTTCCATCCCTATAGGTCATGATGGGTCCCTTCCATCCCTATAGGTCATGATGGGTCCCTTCCATCCCTATGGGTCATGATGGGTCCCTTCCATCCCTATAGGTCATGATGGGTCCCTTCCATCCCTATAGGTCATGATGGGTCCCTTCCATCCCTATAGGTCATTATGGGTCCCTTCCATCCCTATAGGTCATGATGGGTCCCTTCCATCCCTATAGGTCATGATGGGTCCCTTCCATCCCTATAGGTCATGATGGGTCCCTTCCATCCCTATAGTCATTATGGGTCCCTTCCATCCCTATAGGTCATTATGGGTCCCTACCATCCCTATAGGTCATGATGGGTCCCTTCCATCCCTATGGGTCATGATGGGTCCCTTCCATCCCTATAGGTCATGATGGGTCCCTTCCATCCCTATAGGTCATGATGGGTCCCTTCCATCCCTATAGGTCATTATGGGTCCCTTCCATCCCTATAGGTCATGATGGGTCCCTTCCATCCCTATAGGTCATGATGGGTCCCTTCCATCCCTATAGGTCATGATGGGTCCCTTCCATCCCTATAGGTCATTATGGGTCCCTTCCATCCCTATAGGTCATTATGGGTCCCTTCCATCCCTATAGGTCATGATGGGTCCCTTCCATCCCTATGGGTCATTATGGGTCCCTTCCATCCCTATAGGTCATTATGGGTCCCTTCCATCCCTATAGGTCATTATGGGTCCCTTCCATCCCTATAGGTCATGATGGGTCCCTTCCATCCCTATGGGTCATTATGGGTCCCTTCCATCCCTATAGGTCGTTATGGGCGATAAGGTCCATAACCACCTCTCCCAGCCCCATATATGGCCCCTATACACCCCTATGGTGCCCTCATCCCTCCTGCCCCACCACCCCAGGGCAGAGCTTTCGACCAGTCCTCAGAGACCTGGACCATGCTGAGCCGCATCATCGCCCTCTGCAATAGGGCCCAGTTCAAGCCAGGCCAGGACAACGTCCCTATAGCCAAGGTGAGACCTATAGGGGGCTTATATGGGGCTGCAAGGGGGTTATATGGGGCTGCAAGGGGCTTATATGGGGCTGCAAGGGGGTTATATGGGGCTGCAAGGGGGTTATATGGGGCTGCCAGGGGGTTATATGGGGCTGCAAGGGGGTTATATGGGGTTGCAAGGGTGTTATATGGGGTTGCAAGGGGGTTATATGGGGTTGCAAGGGGGTTATATGGGGCTGCAAGGGGGTTATATGGGGTTGCATGGGGGTATATGGGGCTGCAAGGGGGTTATATAGGGCTGCAAGGGGGTTATATGGGGCTGCAAGGGGGTTATATGGGGCTGCCAGGGGGTTATATGGGGTTGCAAGGGGGTTATGTGGGGCTGCAAGGGGGTTATATGGGGCTGCCAGGGGGTTATATGGGGCTGCAAGGGGGTTATATGGGGCTGCCAGGGGGTTATATGGGGTTGCAAGGGGGTTATATGGGCTGCCAGGGGTTATATGGGGTTGCAAGGGTGTTATATGGGGTTGCAAGGGGGTTATATGGGGTTGCAAGGGGGTTATATGGGGCTGCAAGGGGGTTATATGGGGTTGCATGGGGGTATATGGGGCTGCAAGGGGGTTATATAAGGGCTGCAAGGGGGTTATATGGGGCTGCAAGGGGGTTATATGGGGCTGCCAGGGGGTTATATGGGGCTGCAAGGGGGTTATATGGGGCTGCAAGGGGGTTATATGGGGTTGCAAGGGTGTTATATGGGGCTGCAAGGGGGTTATATGGGGTTGCAAGGGGGTTATATGGGGCTGCAAGGGGGTTATATGGGGTTGCATGGGGTATATGGGGCTGCAAGGGGGTTATATGGGGTTGCAAGGGGGTTATATGGGGCTGCAAGGGGGTTATATGGGGTTGCCAGGGGGTTATATTGGGATGCAAGGGGGTTATATAGGGATGCAAGGGGGTTATTATGGGCTGCAAGGGGGTTATATGGGGTTGCCAGGGGTTATATTGGGATGCAAGGGGGGTTATATGGGGTTGCAAGGGGGTTATATGGGGTTGCAAGGGGGTTATATGGGGTTGCCAGGGGTTATATTGGGATGCAAGGGGGTTATATAGGGATGCAAGGGGGTTATATGGGGCTGCAAGGGGGTTATATGGGGTTGCAAGGGGGTTATATGGGGCTGCAAGGGGGTTATATGGGGTGCAAGGGGGTTATATGGGGTTGCAAGGGGTTATGTGGGGCTGCAAGGGGGTTATATGGGGCTGCAAGGGGTTATATGGGGCTGCAAGGGGGTTATATGGGGTTGCAAGGGGGTTATATGGGGCTGCAAGGGGGTTATATGGGGCTGCAAGGGGGTTATATGGGGTTGCAAGGGGGTTATATGGGGTTGCAAGGGGGTTATATGGGGCTGCCAGGGGGTTATATGGGGCTGCAAGGGGGTTATATGGGGCTGCAAGGGGGTTATATGGGGCTGCAAGGGGGTTATGTGGGGCTGCCAGGGGGTTATATGGGGTTGCAAGGGGGTTATATGGGGCTGCAAGGGGTTATATGGGTCTGCCAGGGGGTTATATGGGGTTGCAAGGGGGTTATATGGGGCTGCAAGGGGGTTATATGGGGCTGCAAGGGGGTTATATGGGGCTGCCAGGGGGTTATATGGGGCTGCAAGGGGTTATATGGGGCTGCAAGGGGGTTATATGGGGTTGCATGGGGTATATGGGGCTGCAAGGGGGTTATATGGGGCTGCAAGGGGGTTATATGGGGCTGCAGGGGGTTATATGGGGCTGAAAGGGGGTTATATGGGGCTGCAAGGGGGTTATATGGGGTTGCAAGGGGGTTATATGGGGCTGCAAGGGGGTTATATGGGGCTGCAAGGGGGTTATATGGGGCTGCCAGGGGGTTATATGGGGTTGCAAGGGGGCTATATGGGGCTGCAAGGGGGTTATATGGGGTTGCAAGGGGGTTATATGGGGCTGCCAGGGGGTTATATGGGGCTGCAAGGGGGTTATATGGGGCTGCAAGGGGGTTATATGGGGCTGCAAGGGGGTTATATGGGTTGCAAGGGGGTTATATGGGGCTGCAAGGGGGTTATATGGGGTTGCAAGGGGGTTATATGGGGCTGCAAGGGGGTATATGGGGCTGCAAGGGGGTTATATGGGGTTGCAAGGGGGTTATATGGGGCTGCAAGGGGGTTATATGGGGCTGCAGGGGGTATATGGGCTGCAAGGGGGCTATATGGGCTGCAAGGGGGTTATGTGGGGCTGCAAGGGGGTTATATGGGGCTGCAAGGGGGTTATATGGGGCTGCAAGGGGGTTATATGGGGTTGCAAGGGGGTATATGGGGCTGCAAGGGGGTTATATGGGGCTGCAAGGGGGTTATATGGGGTTGCAAGGGGGTTATATGGGGTTGCAAGGGGGTTATATGGGGCTGCAAGGGGGTTATATGGGTTGCAAGGGGGTTATATGGGGCTGCAAGGGGGTTATATGGGGTTGCAAGGGGGTTATATGGGGTTGCAAGGGGGTTATATGGGGCTGCAAGGGGGCTTATATGGGGCTGCAAGGGGGAGCTGCAAGGGGGTTATATGGGGTTGCAAGGGGGTTATATGGGGTTGCAAGGGGGTTATATGGGGCTGCAAGGGGGCTTATATGGGGCTGCAAGGGGGTTATATGGGGTTGCAAGGGGGTTATATGGGGTTGCAAGGGGGTTATATGGGGCTGCCAGGGGGTTATATGGGGCTGCAAGGGGGTTATATGGGGCTGCAAGGGGGTTATATGGGGCTGCAAGGGGGTTATATGGGGCTGCCAGGGGGTTATATGGGGTTGCAAGGGGGTTATATGGGGCTGCAAGGGGGTTATATGGGGCTGCAAGGGGGTTATATGGGGGTTGCAAGGGGGTTATATGGGGCTGCAAGGGGGTTATATGGGGCTGCAAGGGGGTTATATGGGGTTGCAAGGGGGTTATATGGGGCTGCAAGGGGGTTATATGGGGCTGCAAGGGGGTTATATGGGGTTGCAAGGGGGTTATATGGGGCTGCAAGGGGGTTATATGGGGCTGCAAGGGGGTTATAGGGGGCTGCAAGGGGGTTATATGGGGCTGCAAGGGGGTTATAAGGGCCTGCAAGGGGGTTATATGGGGCTGAAAGGGGGTTATATGGGGCTGCAAGGGGGTTATATGGGGCTGCAAGGGGGTTATATGGGGCTGCAAGGGGGTTATATGGGGCTGCCAGGGGGTTATATGGGGCTGCAAGGGGGTTATATGGGGCTGCCAGGGGGTTATATGGGGCTGCAAGGGGGTTATATGGGGCTGCAAGGGGGTTATATGGGGCTGCAAGGGGGTTATAGGGGGCTGCAAGGGGGTTATATGGGGCTGCCAGGGGGTTATATGGGCTTTCTATAGGGGTTAGATGGGGGTTTGGGGAGCTTATGGGGCTCGGAGGGACTTTTAGGCACCCTATATGGGGCTTATATGGACCCTAGGTGGGGCTGAAAGGAAGGTATAGGGTGCTTATGGGGCTGGAAGGGTATATAGGGATCCTATGTGGGGCTGGTAGGGGCTTGTATGGAGCTTATGGGGCTGAGAGGGGCCCTCTATGAGGCTGAGGTGAACCTATAGGGAGCTTATGGGGCTGGAAAGGGCCTATAGAGCCCAGTATAGGGCTGGGATGGGCATATAGGATGCTTATGGGGCTGAGGTGGATCTACAGGCAGCTAATGGGCCCCAAAGGGGCTTATAGGCACCCTATATGGAGGTGGGAGGTGCCTATAGAGACCTTATATGGGGGTGGGAGGGGTTTATAGGGACCCTCTATGGGGCTGGGATGGGCTCATGGGGCTGGGAGGTGTCTATGAGGACATTATATGGGGCTGGAGGGGCTTATGGGGCTGAGAGGGGACTTTAGGGACCATATATGGGGTTGGGAGGAGCCTTTAGGGACCATATATGGAGGTGGGAGGAGCCTTTAGGGACCATATATGGGGCTCGGAGGAGCTTTTAGGGACCATATATGGGGCTGGGAGGAGCCTTTAGGGACCATATATGGGGCTGAGAGGCGTCTTTAGGGACCATATATGGGTGAGAGGCATCTTTAGGGACCATATATGGGGCTGGGAGGGGTCTTTAGGGACCATATATGGGGCTGAGAGGCATCTTTAGGGACCATATATGGGGCTGGGAGGAGCCTTTAGGGACCATATATGGGGCTGGGAGGAGCCTTTAGGGACCATATATGGGGCTGGGAGGAGCCTTTAGGGACCATATATGGGGCTGGGAGGAGCCTTTAGGGACCATATGTGGGGCTGGGAGGTGTCTTTAGGGACCATATATGGGGCTGAGAGGGGCTTAGAAGGACCATATATGGGGCTGAGAGGCGTCTTTAGGGACCATATGTGGGGCTGGGAGGTGTCTTTAGGCACCATATATGGGGCTGAGAGGGGCTTAGAAGGACCATATATGGGGCTGAGAGGCGTCTTTAGGCACCATATATGGGGCTGGGAGGAGCCTTTAGGGACCATATGTGGGCTGAGAGGCATCTTTAGGGACCATATATGGGGCTGAGAGGGGTCTTTAGGGACCATATATGGGGCTGGGAGGAGCCTTTAGGGACCATATATGGGGCTCGGAGGAGCTTTTAGGGACCATATATGGGGCTGGGAGGAGCCTTTAGGGACCATATATGGGGCTGAGAGGCATCTTTAGGGACCATATATGGGGCTGGGAGGGGTCTTTAGGGACCATATATGGGGCTGAGAGGCATCTTTAGGGACCATATATGGGGCTGGGAGGAGCCTTTAGGGACCATATATGGGGCTGGGAGGAGCCTTTAGGGACCATATATGGGGCTGGGAGGAGCCTTTAGGGACCATATATGGAGGTGGGGGGAGCCTTCAGGGACCATATATGGGGCTCGGAGGAGCTTTTAGGGACCATATATGGGGCTGGGAGGAGCCTTTAGGGACCATATATGGGGCTGAGAGGCGTCTTTAGGGACCATATATGGGGCTGAGAGGAGCCCTTAGGGACCATATATGGGTGAGAGGCATCTTTAGGGACCATATATGGGGCTGGGAGGAGCCTTTAGGGACCATATATGGGGCTGGGAGGCGTCTTTAGGGACCATATATGGGGCTGAGAGGAGCCCTTAGGGACCATATATGGGGCTGGGAGGAGCCTTTAGGGACCATATATGGGCTGAGAGGCGTCTTTAGGGACCATATATGGGGCTGAGAGGAGCCCTTAGGGACCATATATGGGTGAGAGGCATCTTTAGGGACCATATATGGGGCTGGGAGGCGCCTTTAGGGACCATATATGGGGCTGAGAGGGGCTTAGAAGGACCATATATGGGGCTGAGAGGCGTCTTTAGGGACCATATGTGGGGCTGGGAGGTGTCTTTAGGGACCATATATGGGGCTGAGAGGCATCTTTAGGGACCATATATGGGGCTGAGAGGCGTCTTTAGGCACCATATATGGGGCTGGGAGGCGCCTTTAGGGACCATATATGGGGCTGAGAGGTGCTTAGAAGGACCATATATGGGGCTGAGAGGCGTCTTTAGGGACCATATATGGGGCTGAGAGGGGCTTAGAAGGACCATATATGGGGCTGAGAGGCGTCTTTAGGCACCATATATGGGGCTGGGAGGAGCCTTTAGGGACCATATGTGGGGCTGAGAGGCATCTTTAGGGACCATATATGGGGCTGGGAGGAGCCTTTAGGGACCATATATGGAGGTGGGAGGAGCCTTTAGGGACCATATATGGGGCTGGGAGGAGCCTTTAGGGACCATATATGGGGCTGATAGGGGTCTTTAGGCACCATATATGGGGCTGGGAGGAGCCTTTGGGGACCATATGTGGGGCTGGGAGGAGCCTTTAGGGACCATATATAGGGCTGGGAGGAGCCTTTAGGGACCATATATGGGGTGAGAGGTGTCTTTAGGGACCATATATGGGGCTGATAGGGGTCTTTAGGCACCATATATGGGGCTGGGAGGAGCCTTTGGGGACCATATGTGGGGCTGAGAGGAGCCCTTAGGGACCATATATGGGGCTGAGAGGGCCTTATAAGGACCATATATGGGTGTGGGAAGTTCATATAGGGACCTGCTATGTGCGTAGTAGCGGCCCTATGGGTCCGTGTCCCCGCCCCCTTACGGCGGCCCCTCCCCCTTTTAGCGTGACGTCATCGGTGACGCGTCGGAGACGGCGCTGCTGAAGTTCGCGGAGGTGACGTTGGGGCCGGTGGCGGCGTTGAGGGCCCGGTTCCCAAAGGTGGTGGAGCTGCCCTTTAACTCCAGCAACAAGTTCCAGGTGATGCAATGGGGCAATGGGGGGCAATGGGGGCAATGGGGGGAATGGGGGGAATGGGGGTAATGGGATCAATGGGGTCAATGAAGTCAACGGGGTCAATGGGATCAATGAGGTCAATGGGATCAATGGGGTCAATGGGGTCAATGGGATCAATGGGGTCAATGGGGTCAATGGGGTCAATGGGATCAATGAAGTCAATGAGGTCAATGGGATCAATGAGGTCAATGGGGTCAATGGGATCAATGGGGTCAATGGGATCAATGAGGTCAATGGGGGCAATGGGATCAATGAGGTCAATGGGGTCAATGGGATCAATGGGGTCAATGGGGTCAATGGGATCAATGAGGTCAATGGGATCAATGAAGTCAATGAGGTCAATGGGATCAATGAGGTCAATGGGGTCAATGGGATCAATGGGGTCAATGGGGTCAATGGGGGCAATGGGATCAATGAGGTCAATGGGGTCAATGGGGTCAATGGGATCAATGGGGTCAATGGGGGCAATGGGATCAATGAGGTCAATGGGGGCAATGGGATCAATGGGGTCAACGGGGTCAATGGGATCAATGAAGTCAACGGGGTCAATGGGATCAATGAGGTCAATGGGGGCAATGGGATCAATGAGGTCAATGGGGGCAATGGGGGCAATGGGATCAATGGGGTCAATGGGGCCAATGGGATCAATGGGGTCAATGGGGGCAATGAGGTCAATGGGGGCAATGGGATCAATGAGGTCAATGGGGTCAATGGGATCAATGGGGTCAATGGGGGCAATGGGGTCAATGAGGTCAATGGGGTCAATGGGATCAATGGGGTCAATGGGGTCAATGGGATCAATGAAGTCAACGGGGTCAATGGGATCAATGAGGTCAATGGGGGCAATGGGGGCAATGGGCTCAATGGGATCAATGGGGTCAATGGGATCAATGAGGACAATGGGGTCAACCAATGGGGACAATGGGGGCGATGCTGAGCCCCCATAGCCCCTGGTGGGACCCCAATGACCTGGTGGGACCCAAAGGACCTTGGTTAAACCCATAAGCCTTGATGGGACCCATAGACCCTGAAGGGACCCAAAGATACCATTAGCACCCGTAGGCCCCATTGGCACCCATAGACCCCATTGGCACCCGTAGGCCCCATTGGCACCCATACACCCCATTGGCACCCATAGCACCCATAGGCACCCATAGCCCCATTGGCACCCATAGCCCCCATAGGCCCCCATAGCCCCCATAGCCCCCCATAGCACCCATTGACACCCATTGCCCCCCATTGGCACCCATAGCCCCCATCGGCACCCATAGCCCCCATTGTCACCCATAGCCCCCCATAGGCCCCCATAGCCCCCCATAGCACCCATTGACACACATAGCCCCCACTGGCACCCATAGCACCCCATAGGCCCCAATAGCCCCCATTGACACCCATAGCCCCCCTTGGCACCCATTGACACCCATAGCCCCCACTGGCACCCATAGCCCCCCATAGGCCCCCATAGCCCCCCTTGGCACCCATTGACACCCATAGCCCCCACTGGCACCCATAGCCCCCCATAGGCCCCCATAGCCCCCCATAGCCCCCATTGACACCCATAGCCCCCACTGGCACCCATAGCCCCCCATAGGCCCCCATAGCCCCCCCATAGCCCCCATTGACACCCATAGCCCCCACTGGCACCCATAGCCCCCCATAGGCCCCCATAGCCCCCCATAGCACCCATAGCCCCCCATAGCCCCCCATAGACACCCATAGCACCCCATTGACACCCATAGCCCCCCATAGCCCCCCATAGCTCCCCATAGGCCCCCATAGCACCCCATAGCACCCATAGCCCCCCATAGCCCCCCATAGCCCCCCATAGCCCCCATAGGCCCCCATAGCCCCCCATAGCCCCCCATAGCACCCATAGGCACCCATAGCACCCCATTGGCACCCATAGCCCCCACTGGCACCCATAGCCCCCATAGGCCCCCATAGCACCCATTGGCATCCATAGCACCCCATTGCCACCCGTAGCACCGCATAGACACCCATAGCACCCCATAGGCCCCCATAGCCCCCCATAGCCCCCCATAGCACCCATAGCCCCCCATAGCCCCCCATAGCACCCATAGCACCCCATTGACACCCATAGCCCCCCATAGCCCCCCATAGCCCCCCATAGCACCCATAGCCCCCCATAGCCCCCCATAGCACCCATAGGCCCCCATAGCCCCCCATAGCCCACCCCATAGGCCCCCATAGCCCCCCATAGCACCCATAGCCCCCATAGCCCCCCATAGCACCCATAGCCCCTCATAGCCCCCCATAGCCCCCCATAGCCCCCCATAGCACCCATAGCCCCCCATAGCCCCCATAGGCCCCCATAGCACCCCATTGGCACCCATAGGTGTCGTCACGAGGCCGGGGAGCGGCAGGTGCTGGTGTTGAAGGGTGCCCCCGAGCGGGTCCTGGAGCGCTGCAGCCACGTCCTGCTCAAGGGCCAGGAGCTGCCCCTGGGTCCCCCAATGGAGGGAGGCCTTCGAGGGGGCCTACGCGGAGCTGGGGGGGCGCGGAGAGAGGGTCCTGGGTGAGTGGGGGCACATCCCATAATATCCCATAGCCCATATCCTATACCATACCAAATATCCCATGATCCCAGATCCATATCCCATATCCCACACCCCATATCCCCATATCCCATATCCATACCCCATAGCCATCCATAGTCCCAATCCCAACCCATATCCCATATCCCATATCCCATACCCCATACCCCATCCCCCATACCCCACAACCCCATACCCCATACCCCATACCCATACCCATATCCCATTACCCCATGCCCATACCCCATACCCATATCCCACATCCCATACCATCCCATAACCCACCCATATCCCACTCCCATATCCCACACCCCATATCCTGCATACCCCATATCCCATCCCATACCCATATCCCATACCCCATATCCCACGTGAAATGTCCCCACTACCCCATATCCCACCATATCCCATATCCCACACCCATATCCCATATCCCATACCCCATACCCCATATCCCATACCCCATACCCCATTCCCCCATACCCCATATCCCCCATACCCCATACCCCATACCCCATACCCCATACCCCATATCCCATACCCCATACCCCATATCCCATATCCCATACCCCAACCCCATATCCCATACCCACACCCATACCCCATACCCCATATCCCATATCCCACACCCTATCCCATACCCCATACCCCATACCCCATATCCCATACCCCACACCCCATACCCATACCCCATACCCCATATCCCATATCCCATACCCCACACCCCACACCCCATACCCCATACCCCATATCCCATATCCCATATCCCATATCCCATACCCCATATCCCATACCCCACACCCCATACCCCATACCCCATATCCCACACCCCATATCCCATACCCCATACCCCATACCCCATATCCCATACCCCACACCCCATACCCCATACCCCATACCCCATATCCCATATCCCATACCCCACACCCCACACCCCACACCCCATACCCCATACCCCATATCCCATATCCCATATCCCATATCCCATACCCCATATCCCATATCCCACACCCCATATCCCATATCCCATATCCCACACCCCATATCCCATACCCCATATCCCACACCCCATATCCCATATCCCACACCCCATATCCCATATCCCACACCCCATATCCCATATCCCATACCCCACACCCCATATCCCATATCCCATATCCCATATCCCATACCCCATGTCCCATATCCTATATCACATACCCCATATCCCATACCCCATACCCCATATCCCATATCCCATATCCCATACCCCATACCCCATATCCCATATCCCATACCCCATACCCCATATCCCATACCCCACATCCCATACCCCATATCCCATATCCCATATCCCATACCCCATACCCCATATCCCACACCCCACATCCCATATCCCATACCCCATATCCCATACCCCACCCCCCACACCCCATACCCCATATCCCACCCCCCACCCCTAGGGTTCTGTTCCCGCTGGCTCCCCGCCGGCTCTGTGCCTCCGGATGGGGACCCCGAGGAGCTCCCGGCCTTGGCCTCCGGGCTCTGCTTCAGCGGCCTCGTGGCCATGATCGACCCCCCCCGGGCCACCGTGCCCCAGGCCGTGCTCAAGTGCCGGACGGCGGGGATCAGGGTATGGGGTAATGGGGGGTAATGGGGGATAATGGGGGGGTTAATGGGGGTAAGGATAATGGGGGGTAATGGGGGTTTAATGGGGTTATAATGGGGGATAATGGGGTTATAATGGGGGGTAATGGGGATAATGGGGGGATAATGGGGTTATAATGGGGGATAATGGGGTTATAATGGGGGATAATGGGGTTCTAAATGGGTTATAATGGGGGATAATGGGGGATAATGGGGTTATAATGGGGGATAATGGGTTATAATGGGGTTATAATGGGGGATAATGGGGGATAATGGGGGTATAATGGGGGATGATGGGGTTATAATGGGGGATAATGGGGTTATAATGGGTTATAATGGGGGATAATGGGGGATAATGGGGTTATAATGAGGGATAATGGGGGATAATGGGGTTATAATGGGTTACAATGGGGTTATAATGGGGGATAATGGGGGATAATGGGGATAATGGAGGATAATGGGGGGATAATGGGGTATAATGATGTTATAATGGGGTTAAAATGGGGTATAATGTGGGATAACGTGGGTTAGGGTTACGGTTACGGTTATGGTTACGGTTATGGTTATGGTTATGGTTAGAGTTAGTTACAATGGGGTTATAATGGGGTATAATGGGTTATAATGGGGGATAACGGGGGATAATGGGGGATAACATGGGATAATGTGGGTTAGGGTTACAGTTAAGGTTATGGTTAGGATAATGGATAGTGGGGGATAATGGGGGATCACGGTGGGGGATAATGGAGGATAAAGGGGGATAATGGGGGATAATGTGGGTTAGGGTTACGGTTATGGTTCGGATAATGTGGGATAATGTGGGGTATGGGATATGTGCTATGGGATATGGGGTATGGGATATGTTGTATGGGATATGGGGTATGGGGTATCTGATATGGGATATGGAGTATGGGATATAGGATATGAGATATGGGATAGAGGATATGGGGTATGGGATATAGGATATGAGATATTGGATATGGGGTATGGGATATGGGGTATGGGATATAGGATATGAGATATTGGATATGGGGTATGGGGTATGGGATATGGGGTATAGGATATGAGATATATGGTATGGGGTATGGGATATGGGGTATGGGATATAGGATATGAGATATGGGGTACGGGGTATAGGATATGGGGTATGGGATATGTTGTACAGAATATGGGGTATGGGGTATGGGGAATGGGGTTTGGAGTATGGAATATGGGGTATGGGGTATGGGATATAGGGTATGATGTATCTGATATGGGATATGAGATATGGGATATGGGGTTTGGGATATAGGATATGGGGTATGGGATGTGGGGTATGGGATATGGCATATGGGATGTGGGGTATGGGATATGGCATATGGGATGTGGGGTATGGGATATGGCATATGGGATGTGGGGTATGGGATATGGCATATGGGATGTGGGGTATGGGATATGGGGTCATTGCTGCCCACACTGCCTCCTCCCACCCCTTGCCCCCCCCCATAGGTGATCATGGTGACCGGGGACCACCCCATCACGGCCAAGGCCATCGCGGCCGCTGTGGGCATCATCTCCGAGGGCAGCGAGACCCCCGAGGAGGTGGCGGCGAGGCTGAGGGTGCCCTTGGAGCGTGTGGACCCCAGGTGGGAGCAGCGTGGCCATTGGTGGCCAATGGAGGTCATTGGTGGCCAATGGAGGTCTTTGGGGGCCAATGGAGGTCATTGGGGGCCAATGGAGGTCATTAGGGGCCAATGGAGGTCATTGGTGGCCAATGGAGGTCATTGGGGGCCAATGGAGGTCATTGGTGGCCAATGGAGGTCATTGGGGTCCAATGGAGGTCATTGGGGGCCAATGGAGGTCATTCGTGGCCAATGGAGGTCATTGGTGGCCAATGGAGGTCATTGGTGGCCAATGGAGGTCATTGGTGGCCAATGGAGGTCATGGGTGGCCAATGGAGGTCTTTGGGGGCCAATGGAGGTCTTTGGGGGCCAATGGAGACATTGGTGGCCAATGGAGGTCATTGGGGGCCAATGGAGGTCATTGGTGGCCTATGGAGGTCATTGGGGGCCAATGGAGCACATTGGT
Organism: Pezoporus flaviventris; assembly: GCF_033815535.1. Classification (NCBI taxonomy): domain Eukaryota; kingdom Metazoa; phylum Chordata; class Aves; order Psittaciformes; family Psittacidae; genus Pezoporus; species Pezoporus flaviventris. The sequence continues at coordinate 41,283 of NW_026893270.1, read as the reverse complement.
GGCCAATGGAGATCATTGGTGGCCAATGGAGGTCATTGGTGGCCAATGGAGGTCATTGATGGCCTATGGTGGCCATTGATATACTATGGTGGCCATTGATGATCTATGGTAGTCATTGATGGACCATGGTTGCCATTGGTGGTCTATGTTAGACATTGGTGGCCTATGTTAGACATTGGTGGCCAATGGAGGACATTGGTGGCCTACAGGAGACATTGGTGGCCAATGGAGGCCATTGGTGGCCAATGGTGGCCATTGAGGGATTATGGTGGCCATTGGTGGACCATGGTTGATATCGATGGCCTAAGGTGGCCATTGATGGACCATGGTTGCCATTGGTGTTCTATGGTAGACACTGGTGGCCCATGGTGGCCATTGGTGGAGCGTGGTTGATATCAATGGCCTATGGTGGCCATTGATGGCCTACGGTGGCCCTTGAGGGACTATGGTGGCCATTGATGATCTATGGTGGCCATTAATGGTCAATGGTGGCCATTGGTGGCCCATGGTGGCCATTAATGGTCTATGGTAGCCGTTGATGGCCCATGGTGGCCACCACCATGTTTTGGGGCGCTTCAGCACCAAGGACAGGGGTCTAGACCATGGCGGCCATTGATGGTCAATGGTGGCCATTGGTGGCCCATGGTGGCCATTAATGGTCTATGGTGGCCATTGATGGCCCATGGTGGCCACCACCATGTCTTGGGGCGCTTCAGCACCAAGGACAGGGGTCTAGACCATGGCGGCCATTGGTGGCCCATGGTGGCCATTAATGGTCTATGGTAGCCATTGATGGCCCATGGTGGCCACCACCATGTCTTGGGGTGCTTCAGCACCAAGGACAGGGGTCTAGACCATGGTAGCCATTGATGGTCTACGGCGGCCATTGATGGTCTACGGTGGCCATTGCTGGTCTATGGTAGCCATTGAAGGCCCCTGGTAGCCACCACCCCACCTGGGCGTGCTCCAGCCCCACAGATGGGGCTCCGAGGACCCACAAGTCCCCTGTGTGACCCCCAGGCAAGCCCGGGCTCGGGTGGTGACGGGGGCCGAGCTGGCGGCCATGACACCGGAAGCCCTCGAGGGTCTCCTCCGGACCCACCCCGAGATGGTTTTTGCCCGCACGTCCCCACAGCAGAAGCTGGTGATAGTGGAGAGCTGCCAGCGGCTGGTGGGACATGGGATGGGGGGTGTGGGGTGTGGGGTGTGGGTATGGGGTATGGGATATGGGGTGTGGGATATGGGGTGTGGGATATGGGGTGTGGGGTATGGGGTGTGGGGTATGGGATATGGGATATGGGGTATGGTGTATGGTGTATGGGGTGTGGGATGTGGGGTATGTTGTGTGGGGTATGGGGTATGGGGTGTGGGGTGTGGGGTACGGGGTGTGGGGTGTGGGGTATGGGATATGGGGTGTGGGGTATAGGATATGGGATATGGGATATGGGGTGTGGGATATGGGGTGTGGGGTGTGGGGTGTGGGGTATGGGGTATGGGATGTGGGGTGTGGGATATGGGGTATGGGATGTGGGGTATGGGGTATGGAGTATGGGGTATGGAGTATGGGATATGGGGTATGGTATATGGGGTGTGGGATATGGGGTATGGGATGTGGGGTATGGGGTATGGAGTATGGGATATGGGGTATGGTATATGGGGTGTGGGATATGGGGTATGGGATGCGGGGTGTGGGATATGGGGCGTCAGGTAGTCATGGAGTATGGGATATGGGATATGGGATATGGGGTATGGTATATGGGTGTGGGATATGGGGTATGGGATGTGGGGTATGGGATATGGGGCGTCAGGTATGGGGTGTGGGATATGGGATATGGGATATGGGGCATGGGATATGGGATATAGGATATGGGGTATGGGATATGGAGTGTGGCGTATGGGGTATGAGGGGTGGGGTATGGGGCTCTCTGGGTCTTCCCTCTTAGCCTCCTTGGCTCCTCCTGCACCCCACATGCCCACCCAACCCCCCCATCCCCACCCCCCCATCCCCAACGCCCCCACCCCACATCCCCATCCCCTAGGGCGCCATCGTGGCGGTGACGGGCGACGGCGTCAACGATTCGCCGGCGTTGAAGAAGGCCGACATCGGCGTGGCCATGGGCATCGCCGGCTCCGACGCCGCCAAGAACGCCGCCGACATGATCCTATTGGACGACAACTTCGCCTCCATCGTCACCGGCGTCGAGCAGGGTGCGAGGGGGCCGTGGGGCGCAATGGGGCGGGGGTGGGGGGGACGGACCCGACATTGAGGTCGATGGGGGTTTGGGTGCCCAACGTTGAGGTCTATGGGTCTTTGGGTACCCAACGTTGAGGTCGATGGGGGTTTGGGTACCCAACGTTGAGGTCTATGAGGGTTTGGGGACCCAACGTTGAGGTCTATGGGGGTTTGGGTGCCCAACGTTGAGGTCTATGGGTCTTTGGGTACCCAACATTGAGGTCTATGGGGGTTTGGGGACCCAACGTTGAGGTCTATGGGGGGTTGGGTACCCAACGTTGAGGTCTATGGGGGTTTGGGGACCCAGCGTTGAGGTCGATGGGTCTTTGGGTACCCAACGTTGAGGTCTATGAGGGTTTGGGGACCCAACGTTGAGGTCTATGGGGGTTTGGGGACCCAACGTTGAGGTCTATGGGGGTTTGGGTACCCAACGTTGAGGTCGATGGGTCTTTGGGGACCCAACGTTGAGGTCAATGGGTCTTTGGGTACCCAACGTTGAGGTCAATGGGTCTTTGGGTACCCAACGTTGAGGTCGATGGGTCTTTGGGTACCCAACGTTGAGGTCTATGAGGGTTTGGGGACCCAACGTTGAGGTCTATGGGGGTTTGGGTACCCAACGTTGAGGTCTATGGGGGTTTGGGGACCCAACGTTGAGGTCTATGGGGGTTTGGGGACCCAACGTTGAGGTCGATGGGGGTTTGGGGACCCAACGTTGAGGTCGATGGGGGTTTGGGGACCCAACGTTGAGGTCTATGGGGGTTTGGGGACCCAACGTTGAGGTCTATGGGGGTTTGGGGACCCAACATTGAGGTCTATGGGGGTTTGGGGACCCAGCGTTGAGGTCTATGAGGGTTCGGGCACCCCCATTGGGTCATTGGGTCCTTGGTCATTGAGTCCTTGTCCATTGGGTCTTTGGCCATTGGGTCTTTGGGTCCTTGACCATTGGGTCCTTGGTCATTGAGTCCTTGTCCATTGGGTCTTTGGCCATTGGGTCTTTGGGTCCTTGACCATTGGGTCCTTGGCTCTTTGGCTCCTTGTCCATTGGTTCTTTGGGTCTTTGGCTCCTTGGCCATTGGGTCTTTGGGTCCTTGACCATTGGGTCTTTGGGTCTTTGGCTCCTTGGCCATTGGGTCTTTGGCTCCTTGGTCATTGGGTCCTTGACCATTGGGTCTTTGGGTCCTTGACCATTGGGTCTTTGGGTCCTTGACCATTGGGTCCTTGGGTCCTTGACCATTGGGTCTTTGGGTCCTTGGCCATTGGGTCCTTGGGTCCTTGCCCATTGGGTCTTTGGGTCCTTGCCCATTGGGTCTTTGGGTCCTTGGCCATTGGGTCTTTGGCTCCTTGCCCATTGGGTCTTTGGCTCCTTGCCCATTGGGTCTTTGGCTCCTTGGCCATTGGGTCTTTGGCTCCTTGGCCATTGGGTCCTTGGGTCCTTGGCCATTGGGTCCTTGGGTCTTGGTTCTTGTTGGGTCTTTGGGTTCTTGGCCATTGGGTCTTTGGGTCCTTGGCCATTGGGTCTTTGGGTCCTTGCCCATTGGGTCTTTGGCTCCTTGGCCATTGGGTCTTTGGGTCCTTGGGTCTTTGGCTCCTTGGCCATTGGGTCTTTGGGTCCTTGGGTCTTTGGCTCCTTGGCCATTGGGTCTTTGGCTCCTTGCCCATTGGGTCTTTGGGTCCTTGGCCCCATGGCCAGGCCCTGACACCCCCCCCCCCCCCAACCCCCAAAGGCCGCCTGATCTTCGACAACCTCAAGAAGTCCATTGCCTACACCTTGACCAAGAACATCCCCGAGCTGACCCCTTACCTCATCTACATCACGGCCAGCATCCCCCTGCCCCTCGGCTGCATCACCATCCTCTTCATCGAGCTCTGCACCGACATCGTGAGCCCCATTGTTGGGGGGTGGGGTTGGGGGGGGTGTTCCTCACCCCGATTCCCCTATAGGGACATCTCCCCATAGGAGATGATGGAGGCAGTGGGGGTTCGCAGATGGGGGTCGTCACCATCGAGGCCCCATTGAAAAGGGTCGATCCATTGAGGGTCTCCATTGGGGTGCCCCATAGGAGATGATGGAGGCAGTGGGGTTCCCCTATGGATGTGTGGGTCACCACCATCGAGGCCCCATTGAAAAGGGTCGATCCATTGAGGGTCTCCATTGGGGTGCCCCATAGGAGATGATGGAGGCAGTGGGGTTCCCCTATGGATGTGTGGGTCACCACCATCGAGGCCCCATTGATAGGGGTCCATCCATTGAGGGTCTCCATTGGGGTGCCCCATAGGAGATGATGGAGGCATTGGGGGTCCCGTATGTGGGTCACCACCATCGAGGCCCCATTGAAAAGGGTCGATCCATTGAGGGTCTCCATTGGGGTGCCCCATAGGAGATGATGGAGGCAGTGGGGGTCCCATATGTGGGTCACCACCATCGAGGCCCCATTGATAGGGGTCCATCCATTGAGGGTCTCCATTGGGGTGCCCCATAGGAGATGATGGAGGCATTGGGGTTCCCCTATGGATGTGTGGGTCACGACCATCCACACCCCATTGAAAAGGGTCCATCCATTGTGCTTCTCCATTGGGGTACCACATAGGATCCATGGGGCTGCCCTATAGATATATGGGTCACCCCCATTGACTCCATCCATCCATTGAGCTTCTCCATTGGGGTACCCCATAGGATCCATGGGGCTGCCCTATAGACATATGGGTCACCCCCAATGACTCTACCCATCCATTGAGCTTCTCCATTGGGGTACCCCATAGGATCCATGGGGCTGCCCTATAGATATATGGGTCACCCCCCATTGACTACATCCATCCATTGAGCTTCTCCATTGGGGTACCCCATAGGATCCATGGGGCTGCCCTATAGACATATGGGTCACCCCCATTGACTCCATCCATCCATTGAGCTTCTCCATTGGGGCACCCCATAGGATCCATGGGGCTGCCCTATAGACATATGGGTCACCCCCATTGACTCCATCCATCCATTGAGCTTCTCCATTGGGGTACCCCATAGGATCCATGGGGCTGCCCTATAGATATATGGGTCACCCCCATTGACTCCATCCATCCATTGAGCTTCTCCATTGGGCTACCCCATAGGAACTGGGTACCCCATAGGATCCATGGGGCTGCCCTATAGATATATGGGTCACCCCCATTGACTCCATCCATCCATTGAGCTTCTCCATTGGGGTACCCCATAGGAACCATGGGGCTGCCCTATAGACATATGGGTCACCCCCATTGACTCCATCCATCCATTGAGCTTCTCCATTGGGGTACCCCATAGGATCCATGGGGCTGCCCTATAGATATATGGGTCACCCCCATTGACTCCATCCATTGAGCTTCTCCATTGGGCTACCCCATAGGATCCATGGGGCTGCCCTATAGACATATGGGTCACCCCCATTGACTCCATCCATCCATTGAGCTTCTCCATTGGGCTACCCCATAGGAACCATGGGGCTGCCCTATAGATATATGGGTCACCCCCATTGACATCCATCCATCCATTGAGCTTCTCCATTGGGCTACCCCATAGGAACCATGGGGCTGCCCTATAGATATATGGGTCACCCCCATTGACTCCATCCATCCATTGAGCTTCTCCATTGGGCTACCCCATAGGAACTGGGTACCCCATAGGATCCATGGGCTGCCCTATAGACATATGGGTCACCCCCATTGACTCCATCCATCCATTGAGCTTCTCCATTGGGCTACCCCATAGGAACCATGGGGCTGCCCTATAGATATATGGGTCACCCCCATTGACTCCATCCATCCATTGAGCTTCTCCATTGGGCTACCCCATAGGAACCATGGGGCTGCCCTATAGATATATGGGTCACCCCCATTGACTCCATCCATCCATTGAGCTTCTCCATTGGGCTACCCCATAGGATCCATGGGGCTGCCCTATAGACATATGGGTCACCCCCATTGACTCCATCCATCCATTGAGCTTCTCCATTGGGCTACCCCATAGGAACTGGGTACCCCATAGGATCCATGGGGCTGCCCTATAGATATATGGGTCACCCCCATTGACATCCATCCATCCATTGTGCTTCTCCATTGGGGTACCCCATATAGGATCCATGGGGCTGCCCTATAGATATATGGGTCACCCCCATTGACTCCATCCATCCATTGAGCTTCTCCATTGGGGTACCCCATAGGAACTGGGTACCCCATAGGATCCATGGGGCTGCCCTATAGATATATGGGTCACCCCCATTGACTCCATCCATCCATTGAGCTTCTCCATTGGGGTACCCCATACGAACTGGGTACCCCATAGGATCCATGGGGCTGCCCTATAGACATATGGGTCACCCCCATTGACTCCATCCATCCATTGAGCTTCTCCATTGGGCTACCCCATAGGATCCATGGGGCTGCCCTATAGACATATGGGTCACCCCCATTGACTCCATCCATCCATTGAGCTTCTCCATTGGGCTACCCCATAGGAACTGGGTACCCCATAGGATCCATGGGGCTGCCCTATAGATATATGGGTCACCCCCATTAACTCCATCCATCCATTGAGCTTCTCCATTGGGCTACCCCATAGGAACCATGGGGCTGCCCTATAGATATATGGGTCACCCCCATTGACTCCATCCATCCATTGAGCTTCTCCATTGGGCTACCCCATAGGATCCATGGGGCTGCCCTATAGATATATGGGTCACCCCATTGACTCCATCCATCCATTGAGCTTCTCCATTGGGCTACCCCATAGGAACCATGGGGCTGCCCTATAGACATATGGGTCACCCCCATTGACTCCATCCATCCATTGAGCTTCTCCATTGGGCTACCCCATAGGATCCATGGGGCTGCCCTATAGATATATGGGTCACCCCCATTGACTCCATCCATCCATTGAGCTTCTCCATTGGGCTACCCCATAGGATCCATGGGGCTGCCCTATAGACATATGGGTCACCCCCATTGACTCCATCCATCCATTGAGCTTCTCCATTGGGCTACCCCCATAGGAACTGGGTACCCCATAGGATCCATGGGGCTGCCCTATAGATATATGGGTCACCCCCATTGACTCCATCCATCCATTGAGCTTCTCCATTGGGGTACCCCATAGGATCCATGGGGCTGCCCTATAGATATATGGGTCACCCCCATTGACTCCATCCATCCATTGAGCTTCTCCATTGGGCTACCCCATAGGAAACCATGGGGCTGCCCTATAGACATATGGGTCACCCCCATTGACTCCATCCATCCATTGAGCTTCTCCATTGGGCTACCCCATAGGAACTGGGTACCCCATAGGATCCATGGGGCTGCCCTATAGATATATGGGTCACCCCCATTGACTCCATCCATCCATTGAGCTTCTCCATTGGGCTACCCCATAGGAACTGGGTACCCCATAGGATCCATGGGGCTGCCCCACGGATGTGTGGGTCCCCGAGCGCCCCCTTCCTGCCCCACAGTTCCCCTCCGTGTCCTTGGCCTATGAGAGGGCCGAGAGCGACATCATGCACCTGAGGCCCCGCAACCCCCGGCGCGACCGATTGGTCAACGAGCCCCTGGCTGCTTACTCCTACTTCCAGATAGGTGGGGGGGCACCCATGGGTGGGGGGGGTGGGGGGGGCACCCATGGGTGGGGGGGGGGGGCACCCATGGGGGGGGGGGGGGGGGCACCCATGGGTGGGGTGGGTAAGCAATGGGTGGGGTGGGGAGCACCTATGGGGGGCGGAGCACCTATGGGTGGGGGGGGTGGGGGGGGCACCCATGGGTGGGGTAGGGGGGCACCCATGGGGGAGGGGGGGCACCCATGGGTGGGGGGCTGGGGGGGGCACCCATGGGTGGGGGGGGGTAAGCAATGGGTGGGGTGGGGAGAACCTATGGGTGGGGTGGGGGGGCACCCATGGGTGGGGTAGGGGGGCACCCATGGGTGGGTGGGAGCACCCATAGGTGTGGGGGGATAAGCAATGGGTGGGGTGGGAGCACCCATGGGGGGGGACACCTATGGGTTGGGGGGGGGGGGCACCCATGGGTGGGGGAGCACCTATGGGTGGGTGGGGGGGGGCACCCATGGGTGGGTGGGAGCACCCATAGGTGTGGGGGGGTAAGCAATGGGTGGGGTGGGGAGCACCTATGGGGGGGGACACCTATGGGTGGGTGGGGAGCACCCATGGGTGGGGGGGGGTGCGGGGGGCACCCATGGGTGTGGGGGGGTAAGCAATGGGTGGGGTGGGAGCACCTATGGGTGGGGTGGGGGGGGCACCCATGGGTGGGGTAGGGGGCACCCATGGGTGGGTGGGAGCACCCATAGGTGTGGGGGGATAAGCAATGGGTGGGGTGGGAGCACCCATGGGGGAGGGACACCTATGGGTTGGGGGGGGGGGGGGCACCCATGGGTGGGGGAGCACCTATGGGTGGGTGGGGAGCACCCATGGGTGGGGGGGGGGGGGGCACCCATGGGGGTGGGGGGGGGGGCACCCATGGGTGGGGGGGGTAAGCAATGGGTGGGGTGGGAGCACCTATGGGTGGGGTAGGGGGGCACCCATGGGTGGGGTAGGGGGGCACCCATGGGTGGGTGGGGAGCACCCATAGGTGTGGGGGGGTAAGCAATGGGTGGGGTGGGGAGCACCTATGGGGGGGGACACCTATGGGTGGGGTGGGGGGGCACCCATGGGTTGGGGGGGGGGCACCCATGGGTGGATGGGGGGACACCCATGGGTGGGGAGCACCTATGGGGGGGGGGGGGGGAGCACCCATGGGTGGGGGGGGTGGGGGGGGCACCCATGGGTGGGGGGGGCACTATGGGGGGGGGCACCCATGGGGGGGAATGGGGGGGGCACCCATGGGTGGGGGGGGTAAGCAATGGGTGGGGTGGGGAGCACCTATGGGGGGGGGAGCACCTATGGGTGGAATGGGGGGGCACCCATGGGTTGGGGGGGGGGGGGCACCCATGGGTGGGGGGGTGGGGGGGGCACCCATGGGTGGGGGGTGGAGTAATCAATGGGGGAGGTAATCAAAGTGTTGGGCTTTGGGTCTATGGGTCCTTGGGTGTATGTGTCACTGACCTCTGCCCCATTGATCTATGGGTCCCCGCCCCACTGATCTCTGCCCCACTGATCTCTGGGTCCCTGCCCCACTGATCTATGGCTCCCTGCCCCACTGATCTCTGCCCCACTGATCTATGGCTCCCTGCCCCATTGATCTCTTCCCCACTGATCCATGTGTACCTGCCCCACTGATCTATGGGTCCCTGCCCCACTGATCTCTGCCCCACTGACCCCTGGGTCCCTCCCCCACTGATCTCTGCCCCACTGACCTATGGGTCCTGCCCCACTGATCTCTGTGTCCCACCCCACTGATCTCTTCCCCACTGATCTCTGCCCCACTGATCTCTGGGTCCCCGCCCCCACTGATCTCTGGGTCCCCGCCCCACTGATCCATGGGTCCCACCCACTGATCTCTTCCCCACTGATCTCTGGGTCCCTCCCACTGATCTCTGGGTCCCTCCCCACTGATTTCTGCCCCACTGATCTCTGTGTCCCTGCCCCACTGATCTCTGGGTCCCCGCCCCACTGATCTCTGTGTCCCTGCCCCACTTATCTCTGCCCCACTGATCTATGGATCCTGCCCCACTGATCTCTGTGTCCCACCCCACTGATCTCTGCCCCACTGATCTCTGTGTCCCTGCCCCACTGATCTCTGCCCCACTGATCTATGGGTCCTGCCCCACTGATCTCTGCCCCACTGATCCATGGGTCCCTGCCCCACTGATCTCTGTGTCCCTGCCCCACTGATCTCTGCCCCACTGATCTATGGGTCCTGCCCCACTGATCTCTGCCCCACTGATCCATGGGTCCCTGCCCCACTGATCTCTGTGTCCCTGCCCCACTGATCCATGGGTCCCTGTCCCACTGATCTCTGTGTCTCTGCCCCACTGATCTCTGCCCCACTGATCCATGTGTCCCTGCCCCACTGATCTATGGGTCCCACCCCACTGATCTCTGCCCCACTGATCTCTGTCCCCGCCCCACTGATCTCTGCCCCACTGATCCATGGGTCCCTCCCCCACTGATCTCTGCCCCACTGATCTCTGTGTCCCTGCCCCACTGATCTCTGCCCCACTGATCCATGGGTCCCGCCCCACTGATCCCTGGGCCCCGCCCCCCGCAGGCGCCATCCAATCCTTCGCGGGTTTCACCGATTACTTCGTGGCGATGGCGCAGGAGGGGTGGGAGCCGCTGCTCTGCCTCGGCCTCCGCCCGCGCTGGGAGGATCCCCACAACCAGGAGCTGCAGGACAGCTACGGCCAGCAATGGGTGCCTATGGGGCAGACCCATGGAGAGACCCCATAGAGAAACCCCTATGGGGCAGACCCATAGAGAGACCCCATAGAGAAACCCTATGGAACACTATGGGGCCAGCAATGGGTGCCTATGGGGCAGACCCATAGAGAACCCCTATGGGGCAGACCCATAGAGAGACCCCTATGGAACCCTATGGGGCCAGCAATGGGTGCCTATGGGGCAGACCCATGGAGAACCAATATGGGGCAGACCCATAGAGAAACCCCATAGAGAAACCCCTATGGAACCCTATGGGGCCAGCAATGGGTGCCTATGGGGCAGACCCATAGAGAGACCCCATAGAGAGACCCCTATGGAACCCTATGGGGCAGACCCATAGAGAACCAATATGGAACCCTATGGGGCAGACCCATAGAGAACCAATATGGAACCCTATGGGGCCAGCAATGGGTGCCTATGGGGCAGACCCATAGAGAGACCCCATAGAGAAACCCCTATGGAACCCTATGGGGCAGACCCATAGAGAACCAATATGGAACCCTATGGGGCAGACCCATAGAGAACCAATATGGAACCCTATGGGGCCAGCAATGGGTGCCTATGGGGCAGACCCATAGAGAAACCCCATAGAGAAACCCCTATAGAACCCTATGGGGCAGACCCATAGAGAAACCCCTATGGAACCCTATGGGGCAGACCCATAGAGAACCCCTATGGAACCCTATGGGGCCAGCAATGGGTGCCTATGGGGCAGACCCATAGAGAACCCCTATAGAGAAACCCCTATGGAACCCTATGGGGCCAGCAATGGGTGCCTATGGGGCAGACCCATAGAGAGACCCCATAGAGAGACCCCTATGGAACCCTATGGGGCCAGCAATGGGTGCCTATGGGGCAGACCCATAGAGAGACCCCTATGGAACCCTATGGGGCAGACCCATAGAGAGACCCCTATGGAACCCTATGGGGCCAGCAATGGGTGCCTATGGGGCAGACCCATAGAGAGAACCAATATGGGGCAGACCCATGGAGAAACCCCTATGGAACCCTATGGGGCAGACCCATAGAGAACCCTAGAGAGAAACCCCTATGGGGCAGACCCATAGAGAACCCTAGAGAGAAACCCCTATGGGGCAGACCCATAGAGAAACCCCATAGAGAAACCCCTATGGAACCCTATGGGGCCAGCAATGGGTGCCTATGGGGCAGACCCATAGAGAACCCTAGAGAGAAACCCCTATGGAACCCTATGGGGCAGACCCATGGAGAACCCCTATGGAACCCTATGGGGCCAGCAATGGGTGCCTATGGGGCAGACCCATGGAGAACCCCTATGGAACCCTATGGGGCCAGCAATGGGTGCCTATGGGGCAGACCCATAGAGAGACCTATAGAGAGACCCCTATGGGGCAGACCCATAGAGAAACCCTATAGAGAAACCCCTATGGAACCCTATGGGGCAGACCCATAGAGAAACCCCATAGAGAACCCCTATGGGGCAGACCCATGGAGAAACCCCTATGGAACCCTATGGGGCCAGCAATGGGTGCCTATGGGGCAGACCCATAGAGAACCCCTATAGAGAAACCCCTATGGAACCCTATGGGGCCAGCAATGGGTGCCTATGGGGCAGACCCATAGAGAACCCCTATGGGGCAGACACATAGAGAAACCCCTATGGAACCCTATGGGGCAGACCCATAGAGAAACCCCTATGGGGCAGACCCATAGAGAAACCCCTATGGAACCCTATGGGGCAGACCCATAGAGAAACCCCTATGGGGCAGACCCATAGAGAAACCCCTATGGAACCCTATGGGGCAGACCCATAGAGAAACCCCTATGGGGCAGACCCATAGAGAAACCCCTATGGAACCCTATGGGGCCAGCAATGGGTGCCTATGGGGCAGACCCATAGAGAACCCCTATGGAACCCTATGGGGCCAGCAATGGGTGCCTATGGGGCAGACCCATAGAGAGACCCCTATGGAACCCTATGGGGCAGACCCATAGAGAGACCCTATGGAACCCTATGGGGCCAGCAATGGGTGCCTATGGGGCAGACCCATAGAGAGAACCAATATGGGCAGACCCATGGAGAAACCCCTATGGAACCCTATGGGGGCAGACCCATAGAGAACCCTAGAGAGAAACCCCTATGGGGCAGACCCATAGAGAACCCTAGAGAGAAACCCCTATGGGGCAGACCCATAGAGAAACCCCATAGAGAAACCCCTATGGAACCCTATGGGGCCAGCAATGGGTGCCTATGGGGCAGACCCATAGAGAAACCCCATAGAGAAACCCCTATGGGGCAGACCCATAGAGAGACCCCTATGGAACCCTATGGGGCCAGCAATGGGTGCCTATGGGGCAGACCCATAGAGAAACCCCATAGAGAAACCCCTATGGGGCAGACCCATAGAGAACCCCTATGGAACCCTATGGGGCAGACACATAGAGAAACCCTATGGAACCCTATGGGGCAGACCCATAGAGAACCCTAGAGAGAAACCCCTATAGAACCCTATGGGGCCAGCAATGGGTGCCTATGGGGCAGACCCATGGAGAACCCCCATAGAGAAACCCCTATGGGGCAGACCCATAGAGAACCCCCATAGAGAAACCCCTATGGGCAGACCCATAGAGAAACCCCTATGGAACCCTAAGGGGCCAGCAATGGGTGCCTATGGGGCAGACCCATAGAGAAACCCCATAGAGAACCCCTATGGGGCAGACCCATAGAGAAACCCCATAGAGAAACCCCTATGGGGCAGACCCATAGAGAAACCCATAGAGAAACCCCTATGGAACCCTATGGGGCTAGCAATGGGTGCCTATGGGGCAGACCCATAGAGAGACCCCATAGAGAAAACCCCTATGGAACCCTATGGGGCAGACACATAGAGAAACCCCTATGGAACCCTATGGGGCCAGCAATGGGTGCCTATGGGGCAGACCCATGGAGAAACCCCATAGAGAACCCCTATGGGGCAGACCCATAGAGAGACCCCATAGAGAAACCCCCTATGGGGCAGACCCATAGAGAACCAATATGGAACCCTATGGGGCCAGCAATGGGTGCCTATGGGGCAGACCCATAGAGAAACCCCTATGGAACCCTATGGGGCAGACCCATAGAGAACCAATATGGGGCAGACCCATAGAGAACCCCTATGGAACCCTATGGGGCCAGCAATGGGTGCCTATGGGGCAGACCCATAGAGAGACCCCTATGGAACCCTATGGGGCAGACCCATAGAGAGACCCCATAGAGAAACCCCTATGGGGCAGACCCATAGAGAAACCCCATAGAGAAACCCCTATGGAACCCTATGGGGCCAGCAATGGGTGCCTATGGGGCAGACCCATAGGGACCCATCATAGAGAAACCCCTATGGAACCCTATGGGGCAGACACATAGAGAAACCCCTATGGAACCCTATGGGGCCAGCAATGGGTGCCTATGGGGCAGACCCATGGAGAAACCCCATAGAGAACCCCTATGGGGCAGACCCATAGAGAGACCCCATAGAGAAACCCCTATGGGGCAGACCCATAGAGAGACCCCATAGAGAAACCCCTATGGGGCAGACCCATAGAGAAACCCCATAGAGAAACCCCTATGGAACCCTATGGGGCAGACCCATAGAGAACCAATATGGAACCCTATGGGGCCAGCAATGGGTGCCTATGGGGCAGACCCATAGAGAGACCCCTATGGAACCCTATGGGGCCAGCAATGGGTGCCTATGGGGCAGACCCATAGAGAGACCCCTATGGAACCCTATGGGGCCAGCAATGGGTGCCTATGGGGCAGACCCATAGAGAGACCCCATAGAGAAACCCCTATGGAACCCTATGGGGCCAGCAATGGGTGCCTATGGGGCAGACCCATGGAGAACCCCTATGGGGCAGACCCATGGAGAAACCCCTATGGAACCCTATGGGGCCAGCAATGGGTGCCTATGGGGCAGACCCATAGAGAACCAATATGGGGCAGACCCATAGAGAAACCCCTATGGAACCCTATGGGGCCAGCAATGGGTGCCTATGGGGCAGACCCATAGAGAGACCCCATAGAGAAACCCCTATGGAACCCTATGGGGCAGACACATAGAGAAACCCTATGGGGCAGACCCATAGAGAAACCCCTATGGAACCCTATGGGGCCAGCAATGGGTGCCTATGGGGCAGACCCATAGAGAACCCCTATGGAACCCTATGGGGCCAGCAATGGGTGCCTATGGGGCAGACCCATAGAGAGACCCCTATGGAACCCTATGGGGCCAGCAATGGGTGCCTATGGGGCAGACCCATAGAGAGACCCCATAGAGAAACCCCTATGGAACCCTATGGGGCCAGCAATGGGTGCCTATGGGGCAGACCCATAGAGAGACCCCATAGAGAAACCCCTATGGAACCCTATGGGGCCAGCAATGGGTGCCTATGGGGCAGACCCATAGAGAAACCCTATAGAGAGACCCCTATGGAACCCTATGGGGCCAGCAATGGGTGCCTATGGGGCAGACCCATGGAGAGACCCCTATGGAACCCTATGGGGCCAGCAATGGGTGCCTATGGGGCAGACCCATAGAGAAACCCTATGGAACCCTATGGGGCAGACCCATAGAGAACCAATATGGGGCAGACCCATGGAGAACCCCTATGGAACCCTATGGGGCCAGCAATGGGTGCCTATGGGGCAGACCCAAAGAGAAACCCTATAGAGAGACCCCTATGGAACCCTATGGGGCCAGCAATGGGTGCCTATGGGGCAGACCCATAGAGAACCCCTATGGGGCAGACCCATAGAGAAACCCCTATGGAACCCTATGGGGCAGACCTATAGAGAAACCCTATGGGGCAGACCCATAGAGAAACCCCTATGGAACCCTATGGGGCAGACCTATAGAGAACCCCTATGGGGCAGACCCATGGAGAAACCCCTATGGGGCAGACACATAGAGAAACCCCTATGGAACCCTAAGGGGCCAGCAATGGGTGCCTATGGGGCAGACCCATAGAGAGACCCCATAGAGAAACCCCTATGGAACCCTATGGGGCAGACCCATAGAGAACCAATATGGGGCAGACCCATAGAGAACCCCTATAGAACCCTATGGGGCAGACCCATAGAGAAACCCCTATGGAACCCTATGGGGCAGACCCATAGAGAAACCCCTATGGAACCCTATGGGGCCAGCAATGGGTGCCTATGGGGCAGACCCATGGAGAACCCCTATAGAGAGACCCCTATGGAACCCTATGGGGCCAGCAATGGGTGCCTATGGGGCAGACCCATAGAGAGAATCCCCTAAGGGGCAGACCCATGGAGAAACCCTATGGGGCAGACCCATAGAGAAACCCCATAGAGAAACCCCTATGGGGCAGACCCATAGAGAAACCCCTATGGGGCAGACCCATGGAGAAACCCTATGGGGCAGACCCATAGAGAAACCCCATAGAGAAACCCCTATGGGGCAGACCCATAGAGAAACCCCATAGAGAAACCCCTATGGGGCAGACCCATAGAGAACCAATATGGGGCAGACCCATAGAGAAACCCTATGGAACCCTATGGGGCCAGCAATGGGTGCCTATGGGGCAGACCCATGGAGAAACCCTATGGGGCAGACCCATAGAGAAACCCTATGGAACCCTATGGGGCCAGCAATGGGTGCCTATGGGGCAGACCCATAGAGAACCCCTATGGAACCCTATGGGGCCAGCAATGGGTGCCTATGGGGCAGACCCATAGAGAACCAATATGGGGCAGACCCATAGAGAAACCCCATAGAGAAACCCCTATGGGGCAGACCCATAGAGAAACCCCTATAGAGAACCCCTATGGAACCCTATGGGGCCAGCAATGGGTGCCTATGGGGCAGACCCATAGAGAAACCCCATAGAGAAACCCCTATGGGGCAGACCCATAGAGAACCCCTATAGAGAGACCCCTATGGAACCCTATGGGGCAGACCCATAGAGAACCAATATGGAAACCTATGGGGCCAGCAATGGGTGCCTATGGGGCAGACCCATAGAGAACCAATATGGGGCAGACCCATAGAGAAACCCCTATGGAACCCTATGGGGCAGACCCATGGAGAACCAATATGGGGCAGACCCATAGAGAACCCTAGAGAGAAACTCCTATGGAACCCTATGGGGCAGACCCATAGAGAACCCCTATAGAGAAACCCCTATGGAACCCTATGGGGCAGACCCATAGAGAACCCCTATAGAGAAACCCCTATGGAACCCTATGGGGCAGACCCATAGAGAGAACCAATATGGGGCAGACCCATAGAGAAACCCCTATAGAGAAACCCCTATGGGGCAGACCCATAGAGAACCCTAGAGAGAAACCCCTATAGAACCCTATGGGGCAGACCCATAGAGAACCCTAGAGAGAAACCCCTATGGGGCAGACCCATGGAGAAACCTATGGAGACCTATGGGGCAGACCCATGGGGAACCCCCTATAGAGACCTATGGGGAGGACCCATAGAGAACCCCCTATAGAGCCCTATGGGGCAGACCCACAGGGAACCCCCTATAGAGCCCTATGGAACAGCCCCCCTATAGAACCTGATGGACCCCCCTATAAAGCTCCCCTATAGGACCCCATAGAACCGCCCCCTATGGAACCCCCATATAGAACCAACCCCTGCAGAACCCTATAGACCTGCCCTATAGAACCCTATAGAACCAAGCCCTATAGAGCCCTATAGACCTGCCCTATAGAACCCTATAGAACCAAGCCCTATAGAGCCCTATAGACCTGCCCTATAGAACCCTACAGAACCAACCCCTACAGAACCCTATAGACCTGCCCTATAGAACCCTACAGAACCAACCCCTACAGAGCCCTATAGACCTGCCCTATAGACCCCTATGGAACCAAGCCCTATAGAGCCCTATAGAACTGTCCTATAGAACCCTATGGAACCATGCCCTATAGAGCCCTATAGACCTGCCCTATAGAACCCTATGGAACCATGCCCTATAGAGCCCTATAGAACCCTATAGAACCAAGCCCTATAGACCCCTATAGACCTGCCCTATAGAACCCTATGGAACCAAGCCCTATAGAACCCTATAGACCTGCCCTATAGACCACTATGGAACCAAGCCCTATAGAGCCCTATAGAACCCTATAGAACCAAGCCCTATAGAGCCCTATAGAACTGTCCTATAGAACCCTATGGAACCATGCCCTATAGAGCCCTATAGAGCCCTATAGACCTGCCCTATAGAACCCTATGGAACCAAGCCCTATAGAGCCCTATAGAACCAAGCCCTATAGACCCCTATAGACCTGCCCTATAGAACCCTATAGACCTGCCCTATAGAGCCCCATAGAACCACCCCCTATAGAGCCCTGTAGATCCCTACCGAACCGCCCCGATAGAACCCAACAGAACCCAATAGACCTCGATAGACCCCAATAGACCCCAATAGACCCCTCTAGCGCCCCATAGCGCCCCATAGCGCCCCCCAAGTGACCCCCATCTCCCCATAGACGTTAGATCTCATTCGGTAGATCTCTACCGAAGCACCCCGATAGAACCCAACAGAACCCAATAGACCTCGATAGACCCCAATAGACCCCAATAGACCCCTCTAGCGCCCCATAGCGCCCCATAGCGCCCCCCTGTGACCCACATCTCCCCATAGACGTTAGATCTCGTTCGGTAGATCTCTACCGAACCACCCCGATAGAACCCAACAGAACCCAATAGACCTCGATAGACCCCAATAGACCTCGATAGACCCCAATAGACCCCTCTAGCGCCCCATAGCGCCCCATAGCGCCCCCCAGTGACCCCCATCTCCCCATAGACGTTCGAGCAGCGCCGGTACCAGCAGTACCCGTGCTACACCGTGTTCTTCATCAGCATCGACATTGGCCACATCCCCTCTTGGGCTCCATAGAACCCTATAGAACCAAGCCCTATAGAGCCCCATAGACCTGCCCTATAGAGCCCTATAGAGCCCTATAGACATGCCCTATAGAACCCTATAGACCTGCCCTATAGAGCCCCATAGAACCACCCCCTATAGAGCCCTGTAGATCCCTACCGAACCGCTCCGATAGAACCCAACAGAACCCAATAGACCTCGATAGACCCCAATAGACCTCGATAGACCCCAATAGACCCCAATAGACCCCTCTAGCGCCCCATAGCGCCCCATAGCGCCCCATAGCGCCCCATAGCGCCCCCCAAGTGACCCCCATCTCCCCATAGACGTTAGATCTCGTTCGGTAGATCTCTACCGAACCACCCCGATAGAACCCAACAGAACCCAATAGACCTCGATAGACCCCAATAGACCCCAATAGACCCCTCTAGCGCCCCATAGCGCCCCCCAGTGACCCCCATCTCCCCATAGACGTTCGAGCAGCGCCGGTACCAGCAGTACCCGTGCTACACCGTGTTCTTCATCAGCATCGACATTGGCCACATCCCCTCTTGGGCTCCATAGAACCCTATAGAACCAAGCCCTATAGAGCCCCATAGACCTGCCCTATAGAGCCCTATAGACCTGCCCTATAGAGCCCCATAGAACCACCCCCTATAGAGCCCTGTAGATCCCTACCGAACCGCTCCGATAGAACCCAACAGAACCCAATAGACCTCGATAGACCCCAATAGACCTCGATAGACCCCAATAGACCCCTCTAGCGCCCCATAGCGCCCCATAGCGCCCCCCCGTGACCCACATCTCCCCATAGACGTTAGATCTCGTTCGGTAGATCTCTACCGAACCACCCCGATAGAACCCAACAGAACCCAATAGACCTCGATAGAACCCAATAGACCTCGATAGACCCCAACAGACCCCAATAGACCCCTCTAGCGCCCCATAGCGCCCCATAGCGCCCCCCCGTGACCCACATCTCCCCATAGACGTTAGATCTCGTTCGGTAGATCTCTACCGAACCACCCCGATAGAACCCAACAGAACCCAATAGACCTCGATAGACCCCAATAGACCCCAATAGACCCCTCTAGCGCCCCATAGCGCCCCATAGCGCCCCCCAGTGACCCCCATCTCCCCATAGACGTTCGAGCAGCGCCGGTACCAGCAGTACACGTGCTACACCGTGTTCTTCATCAGCATCGAGATGTGTCAGATCGCCGACGTGCTCATCCGCAAGACCCGTCGCCTCTCGCTCTTCCAACAGGGGCTCTTCCGGTGCCTATGGGGCGCTATGGGGCGGGCTATGGGGCGGGTTATGGGGGGGGGGGGGCTATGGGGGCTATGGAGTGCTCGAGGGATCTATAGGGGGTGTAGAGGTCTATAGAGTCGATAAGGGGGTCTATGGGTCTATAGAGGCTATAGGGGGGTCTATGGGTCTATAGAGGCTATAGGGGGATCTATGGGTCTATAGGGGGTGTAGGGGGCTCTATAGAGGCTATAGGGGGATCTATGGGTCTATAGAGGCTATAGGGGGGTCTATGGGTCTATAGAGGCTATAGGAGGATCTATGGGTCTATAGGGGGTGTAGAGATCTATAGAGGCTATAGGGGGGTCTATGGGTCTATAGCGGCTATAGGGGGGTCTATGGGTCTATAGAGACTATAGGGGGTCTATGGGTCTATAGAGGCTATAGGGGGGTCTATGGGTCTATAGAGGCTATAGGGGGTCTATGGGTCTATAGAGGCTATAGGGGATCTATGGGTCTATAGGGGGTGTAGGGGGCTCTATAGAGGCTATAGGGGGGTCTATGGGTCTATAGAGGCTATAGGGGGGTCTATGGGTCTATAGAGGTCTATAGAGGTGATAGGGGGGTCTATGGGTCTATAGAGGCTATAGGAGGATCTATGGGTCTATAGGGGGTGTAGAGATCTATAGAGGCTATAGGGGGGTCTATGGGTCTATAGCGGCTATAGGGGTGTCTATGGGTCTATAGAGATCTATAGAGGCTACAGGGGGGTCTATGGGTCTATAGAGGTCTATAGAGGTGATAGGGGGGTCTATGGGTCTATAGAGGCTATAGGGGGAGCTATGGGTCTATAGGGGGTGTAGAGGTCTATAGAGGCTATAGGGGGGTCTATAGAGGCTATAGGGGGGTCTATAGAGGCTATAGGGGGGTCTAGGGGTCTATAGAGGTCTATAGAGGCTATAGGGGGTCTATGGGGTCTATAGGGCTCTACAGGGGTCTATAGGTGTCTGTTTGGCTACAGGGGTCTATGGAGTCTAGAGAGCTCTATAGGTATCTATAGGGGTCTATGGGGTCTATAGGGTCTATGGGGTCTATATGGGGCTATAGGTGTCTACAAGGGTCTATGGGGCCTATAGATGTCTATAGGGGTCTATGGGTTCTATAGGTGTCTATATGGGTCTATAGGTGTCTATAGTGGGCTATAGGGGTCTATAGGTGTCTACAGGGGGCTATAGGGGTCTATAGGAGTCTCTGGGGTCTATAGGGGTCTACAGCGGGCTATAGGGGTTTATATGGGTCTATGGGGTCTATATGGGGCTATTGGGGTCTATAGGGGTCTATGGGGTCTATACATGTCTATAGGGGTCTATAGGGATCTATAGGGTCAATAAGGGTTTATATGGGTCTATGGGGTCTATAGGGCTCTATAGGGCTCTATAGAAGTCTATGGGGTCTATAGGGCTCTATAGAAGTCTATGGGGTCTATGGGGTCTATAGGGCTCTATAGAAGTCTATGGGGTCTATGGGGTCTATAGGGCTCTATAGAAGTCTATGGGGTCTATGGGGTCTATAGGGCTCTATAGAAGTCTATGGGGTCTATGGGGTCTATAGGGCTCTATAGAAGTCTATGGGGTCTATGGGGTCTATAGGGCTCTATAGAAGTCTATGGGGTCTATGGGGTCTATAGGGCTCTATAGAATCTATGGCGTCTATGGGGTCTATAGGGCTCTATAGAAGTCTATGGGGTCTATGGGGTCTATAGGGCTCTATAGAAGTCTATGGCGTCTATGGGGTCTATAGGGCTCTATAGAAGTCTATGGGGTCTATGGGGTCTATAGGGCTCTATAGAAGTCTATGGGGTCTATGGGGCCTATGGGGTCTATAGAAGTCTATGGGGTCTATAGGGCTCTATAGAAGTCTATGGGGTCTATGGGGCCTATGGGGTCTATAGGGTCTATGGGGTCTATGGGATCTATGGGGTCTATGGGCGCCGTGTCCCGCAGGAACCGCATCCTGGTGCTGGCCATCGTGTTCCAGGTTTCCATTGGCTGCTTCCTGTGCTACTGCCCCGGGATGCCCAACGTCTTCAACTTCATGCCCATCCGGTGAGCACGGCCCACTGGGACCCACTGAGACCCACTGAGACCCATTGAGACCCATTGAGACCCACTGAGACCCACTGAGACCCATTGACACCCACTGAGACCCACTGAGACCCACTGAGACCCACTGAGACCCACTGAGACCCACTGAAACCCATTGAGACCCACTGAGACCCACAGCACCCACTGAGACCCACTGAGACCCACTGAGACTCATTGAGACCCACTGAGACCCACAGCACCCACTGAGACCCACTGAGACCCATTGAGACCCATTGAGACCCACAGCACCCATTGACACTCATTGAGACCCATTGACCCCACTGACACTCATTGAGACTCATTGAGACCCACTGAGACCCATTGAGACCCACTGAGATCCATCGACCCCACTGACACCCATTGACACTCATTGAGACCCACTGAGACCCACTGAGACCCATTGACACCCACTGACACACATTGAGACTCATTGAGGACCCACAGCACCCATTGACACTCATAGGCACCCATTCAGACCCACTGAGACCCATTGAGACCCACTGACACTCATAGGCACCCATTGAGACTCATTGACCCCATTGAGACCCATTGACTCCCATTGATACCCATTGACCCCCATCGACATCATTGACCCCCATTGACTCCCCATCGACCCTATTGATACCCATTGACCCCCATTGACATCATTGACCCCCATTGACTCCCCATCGACCCTATTGATACCCATTGACCCCCATTGACATCATTGACCCCCATTGATACCCATCGACCCTATTGATACCCATTGACCCCCATCGAAATCATTGACCCCCATTGACTCCCCATCGACCCTATTGATACCCATTGACCCCCATCGACATCATTGACCCCCATTGACTCCCCATCGACCCTATTGATACCCATTGACCCCCATCGACATCATTGACCCCCATTGATACCCATCGACCCTATTGATACCCATTGACCCCCATCGAAATCATTGACCCCCATTGACTCCCCATCGACCCTATTGATACCCATTGACCCCCATCGACATCATTGACCCCCATTGACTCCCCATCGACCCTATTGATACCCACTGCCCCCCCATTGATACCCATTGACCCCCATTGACATCATTGACCCCCATTGATACCCATCGACCCTATTGATACCCACTGCCCCCCCATTGATACCCATTGACCCCCATTGACTCCCCATCGACCCTATTGATACCCATTGACCCCCATCGACATCATTGACCCCCATTGACTCCCCATCGACCCTATTGATACCCACTACCCCCCCATTGATATCGACATCCATTGAGTCCCCATTGACCCCCCCATTACCCCCATTGCCCCATAGCCCCCCTTGCCCCCATCGCCCCATAGCCCCCATTGACCCCCCGGTCCCTGCCCAGCTTCCAATGGTGGCTCGTCCCGATGCCCTATGGGCTCCTCATCCTGGTCTACGACGAGATCCGCAAGCTGGGGGTGCGCCGGCACCCGGGCAGTGAGTGCTATGGGGCGCTATGGGGCGCTATGGGTGCTATGGGGCGCTATGGGGGGCTATGGGTGCTATGGGGCGCTATGGGGGGCTATGGGTGCTATGGGGGGCTATGGGGCGCTATGGGGTGCTATGGGGTGCTATGGGGTGCTATGGGGCGCTATGGGGGGCTATGGGTGCTCTGGGGCGCTATGGGGGGCTATGGGTGCTATGGGGTGCTATGGGGTGCTATGGGGTGCTATGGGGTGCTATGGGGGGCTATGGGGCGGTATGGGGCGCTATGGGGCGCTATGGGGGGCTATGGGTGCTATGGGGTGCTATGGGGGGCTATGGGGTGCTATGGGGGTCTATGGGGTGCTATGGGGGGTATAGGGTGCTATGGGGGCTAATGGTGTGCTATGGGGTGCTATGGGGTGCTATGGGTGCTATGGGGGGTATAGGGTGCTATGGGGGCTATGGGGCGCTATGGGGTGCTATGGGGTGCTATGGGGCGCTATGGGGTGCTATGGGGGGCTATGGGTGCTATGGGGCGCTATGGGAGGCTGTGGGTGCTATGGGGGGCTATAGGGGGCCTATGGGGGCTATGGGGCGCTATGGGGGGCTATGGGTGCTATGGGTGCTATGGGGCGCTATGGGGGGCTATGGGTGCTATGGGGGGCTATGGGTGCTATGGGGCGCTATGGGGTGCTATGGGGGCTATGGGTGCTATGGGGCGCTATGGGGGGCTATGGGTGCTATGGGGGGCTATGGGTGCTATGGGGGGCTATGGGGTGCTATAGGGGGCTATGGGGTGCTATGGGGGCTATGGGGTGCTATGGGGGGCTATGGGGGGCTATGGGTGCTATGGGGGGCTATGGGGGGCTATGGGTGCTATGGGTGCTATGGGGGGCTATGGGGTGCTATGGGGTGCTATGGGGGCTATGGGGGGGCTATGGGGTGCTATGGGGCGCTATGGGGTGCTATGGGGAGCTATGGGGGGTATAGGGTGCTATGGGGGGCTATAGGGGGCTATGGGGGCTATGGGAGGCTATAGGGGGCTATGGGGTGCTATAGGGGTTATAGGGTGCAATAGGGGGCTATAGGGGGCTATGGGGGGCTATAGGGGGCTATGGGGTGCTATAGGGGGCTATAAGGAGCTATAGGGTGCTATAGGGGCCGATAGGGTGCTATAAGGGGCTATAGGGTGCTGTAAGAGGCTATAGGGTGCTATGGGGTCGATAAGGTGCTATAGGGTGCTATAAGGGGGTATAGGGGGTTATAGGGGCTATAGGGGCCCATAGGGTGCTATAGGTGCCCATAGGGTGCTATAGCTGCTGCTATACATGCTTGTGGGGTGCCAATGGGGTGCCATAGGGTGTCATGGGATACCATAGTTTGCCTATAGGGTGCTATAGGGTGCCCACAGGGTGCTATAGGTGCCCATAGGGTGCTATAGGGTGCCCACAGGGTGCTATAGATGCTGATGTATGTGCTTGTGGGGTGCCAATGGGGTGCCATAGGGTGTCATGGGATACCATAGTTTGCCTATAGGGCGCTATAGGGTGCCCATAGGGTGCTATAGGTGCCCATAGGGTGCTATAGGTGCCTATACGGTGCCATAGGGTGCTATAGGGTGCCCATAGGGTGCTATAGGGTGCGTATAGGGTGCTATAGGACGCCCATAGGGTGCTATAGGGTGCCCATAGGGTGCGTATAGGGTGCTATAGGGCGCCATAGGGTGCTATAGGTGCCCACAGGGTGCTATAGGGTGCCATAGGGTGCTATAGGGTGCCATAGGGTGCTATAGGGTGCGTATAGGGTGCTATAGGGCGCCATAGGGTGCTATAGGTGCCCATAGGGTACTATAGGGTGCCCATAGGGTGCTATAGATGCCCACAGGGTGCTATAGATGCCCATAGGGTGCCATAGGACGCCCATAGGGTGCTATAGATGCCCATAGGGTGCTATAGGGCGCCATAGGGTGCCATAGGGCGCCACAGGGTGCTATAGATGCCCATAGGGTGCCATAGGACGCCCAAGGGTGCTATAGATGCCCATAGGGTGCTATAGGGCGCCATAGGGTGCTATAGGGCACCCATAGACCCCTCACCTCTCTTGTTTCTCCCCATAGGCTGGTGGGACCGAGAGCTCTACTACTGACCTGGGGCACCCCATGGACACCCCCCCCCCCCACCCATGGGTGCCCCCAACCCCTATGGGTGCCCCCAACCCCCTATGGGTGCCCCCAACCCCTATGGGTGCCCCCAATCCCTATGGGTGCCCCCATGATCCTATGGGTGCCCTCAACCCCTATGGGTACCCCCAACCCCCTATGGGTGCCCCCAACCCCCTATGGGTGCCCCCATGACCCTATGGGTGCCCCCAACCCCTATGGGTGCCCCCATGACCCTATGGGTGCTCCCACAACCTATGGGTCCCCCCAACCCCTATGGGTGCCCCCAAACCCTATGGGTGCCCCCATCACCCCCCTGTACCCCAATAAACTCCTGTGCTCCCCCCACATCAATGGGTGCCCTTCAGCACCCATGGGTGCCCCCCGACCCCTTGTGTGTCCCCCAACCCCTATGGGTGCTCCCCATAAGCTATGGGTGTCCCCCAACCCCTTGTGTGTCCCCCAACCCCTATGGGTGCTCTCAAACTCTATGGGACCCCAACCCCTATAGACCACCCCCCCCATAGACCCCTATAGCCCCCATAGACCCCTATAGCCCCCCATAGAACCCCTATAGCTCCCCATTGACCCCTATAGCCCCCCCATAGACCCCTATAGCCCCCCCATAGACCCCTATACCCCCCATAGACCCCTATAGCCCCCCCATAGACCCCTATAGCCCCCCCATAGACCCCTATAGGGCCACTGCAGACTCCTCCATGGGTGCCCCCCAAGTCTATGGGTCCCACCCCTCCCATACACCCCCCCCCCATAGGCCCTCCACCCCATAGCCCCCTATACCCCCCATATACCCCTAGAGATCCCCCCCCATAGCCCCCTATACCCCCCCATATAGCCCTATAGATCCCCCCCCCATAGCCCCCTATACCCATCCCATATACCCCTATAGGCCCTCCACCCTATAGCCCCCTACCCCACAGACCCCTACAGCCCCCCATAGCCCCCTATAGGTCCCCCCCATACACCCCTATAGGCCCTCCACCCCATAGCCCCCTATAAACCCCCCATAGCCCCCTACCCCACAGAGCCCTATAGGCCCCCCATAGCCCCCTATAGGTCCCCCCCCATAGCCCCCCATAGACACCACTTACATACCCCTATATGCCCCCCCACAGCACCCTACAGGACCCTCCCCATAGCCCCCTATAGGTCCCCCCCATAGCCCCTATAGGTCCCCCCCCCATAGCCCCCTATAGGGCCCACCCACATACCCCTATATGGCCCCCCATAGCCCCCTATAGCGTCCCCACCCCACAGAACCCTACAGGCCTCCCATAGCCCCCTATAGGTCCCCCCCATAGCCCCCTATAGGGTGCACCCACATACCCCTATATGCCCCCCCATAGCCCCCTATAGGTCCCCCCCCCCAGCCCCCTATGGGGCGCACCCACATACCCCTATATGCCCTCCCATAGCCCCCTACCCCACAGATCCCTACACCCCCCCCATAGCCCCCTATAGGTCCCCCCCATAGCCCCCCATAGACCCCACTTACATACCCCTATATGCCCCTCCATAGGTTCCCCCCCATAGCCCCCTATAGGGCGCACCCACATACCCCTATATGCCCCCCCATAGGTTCCCCCCCATAGCCCCCTATAGGGCGCACCCACATACCCCTATATACCCCCCCATAGCCCCCTATAGGTCCCCCCCATAGCCCCCTATAGGGCGCACCCACATACCCCTATATACCCCCCCATACCCCCCTATAGGTCCCCCCCAGCCCCATAGCCCCCCATAGCCCCCTATAGGTCCCCCCCATAGCCCCCTATAGGGCGCACCCACATACCCCTATATACCCCCCCATAGCCCCCTATAGGTCCCCCCCATAGCCCCCTATGGGGCGCACCCACATACCCCTATATGCCCCCCATACCCCCCTATAGGTCCCCCCAGCCCCATAGCCCCCCATAGCCCCCTATAGGTCCCCCCCATAGCCCCCTATAGGGCGCACCCACATACCCCTATATACCCCCCCATACCCCCCTATAGGTCCCCCCCAGCCCCATAGCCCCCCATAGCCCCCTATAGGTCCCCCCCATAGCCCCCTATAGGGCGCACCCACATACCCCTATATGCCCCCCATAGCCCCCTATAGGTCCCCCCCATAGCCCCCCATAGACCCCACTTACATACCCCTATATGCCCCCCATACCCCCCTATAGGTCCCCCCCATAGACCCCACTTACATACCCCTATATGCCCCCCATACCCCCCTATAGGTCCCCCCCAGCCCCATAGCCACCCATAGCCCCCTATAGGTCCCCCCCATAGCCCCCTATGGGGCGCACCCACATACCCCTATATGCCCCTTCATACCCCCCTATAGGTCCCCCCCATAGACCCCACTTACATACCCCTATATGCCCCCCATACCCCCCTATAGGTCCCCCCCAGCCCCATAGCCCCCCATAGCCCCCTATAGGTCCCCCCCATAGCCCCCTATAGGGCGCACCCACATACCCCTATATACCCCCCCCATACCCCCCTATAGGTCCCCCCCAGCCCCATAGCCCCCCATAGCCCCCTATAGGTCCCCCCCATAGCCCCCTATAGGGCGCACCCACATACCCCTATATGCCCCCCATAGCCCCCTATAGGTCCCCCCCATAGCCCCCCATAGACCCCACTTACATACCCCTATATGCCCCCATACCCCCCTATAGGTCCCCCCCATAGACCCCACTTACATACCCCTATATGCCCCCCATACCCCCCTATAGGTCCCCCCAGCCCCATAGCCCCCCATAGCCCCCTATAGGTCCCCCCCATAGCCCCCTATAGGGCGCACCCACATACCCCTATATACCCCCCCATACCCCCCTATAGGTCCCCCCCAGCCCCATAGCACCCCCATACCCCCCCCCCCATTTGCGCCCCACAGATGCCGCTGCCACGGGGTCTCCTTTACTTCAGGGGGGGGGCAGGAGTGGGGCCAGGAGCCGCAGGGCCCCAAGCCCCAGCCCCACAGCGCCCAGCGCCCGCAGCCCCAGCGCCCCCCAGGGCCCCAGCCCCAGCGCCTGCCCCGCCCACCTGTGACGTCACAGAGAGGGGAGGGGGGAAAAAAAAGGGGGCGGGGCGTCAGATACGCCCCTCCCCTTCCATTCATCCCCATTGAACAGCCCCCATTCAACCCAGCCCCATTGATCCCCCCATTCAACCCAGCCCCATTGAGCCCTATTAGACCCAGCCCCATTGAACCCAGCCCCATTGAGCCCTATTAGACCCAGCCCCATTGAATCCAGCCCCATTGATCCCTATTAGACCCAGCCCCATTGAACCCAGCCCCATTGATCCCTATTAGACCCAGCCCCATTGAACCCAGCCCCATTGATCCCTATTAGACCCAGCCCCATTGAACCCAGCCCCATTGATCCCTATTAGACCCCAGCCCCATTGAACCCAGCCCCATTGATCCCTATTAGACCCAGCCCCATTGAACCCAGCCCCATTGATCCCTATTAGACCCAGCCCCATTGAACCCAGCCCCATTGATCCCTATTAGACCCAGCCCCATTGAACCCAGCCCCATTGATCCCCCCATTCAACCCAGCCCCATTGAGCCCTATTAGACCCAGCCCCATTGAACCCAGCCCCATTGATCCCCATTGATCCCCCCATTCAACCCAGCCCCATTGAGCCCTATTAGACCCAGCCCCATTCAACCCAGCCCCATTGATCCCCCCATTCAACCCAGCCCCATTGATCCTTATTAGACCCAGCCCCATTCAACCCAGCCCCATTCATCCCCATTGACCCAGCCCCATTGAACCCCCCCATTGAACCCAGCCCCATTTGTCCCTATGGAACCCCAGCCCCATTCAACCCCATTGATCCCCCCATTCATCCCTATTAGACCGCAACCCCATTCATCCCCATTGAACCCCCCATTCAACCCAGCCCCATTCATCCCTATTAGACCCCAGCCCCATTGAACCCAGCCCCATTCATCCCTATGGAACTCCAGCCCCATTGAACCCAGCCCCATTCATCCCTATGGAACTCCAGCCCCATTGAACCCAGCCCCATTCATCCCTATGGAACCCCAGCCCCATTGAACCCAGCCCCATTCATCCCCATTAGACCCCAGCCCCATTCATCCCCCCCATTCATCCCCATTGACCCCCCATTGATCCCTATTGAACCCCCCCGTTCATGCCCATTGAACCCCAGCCCCATTCATCCCTATTAGACCCCAGCCCCATTGAACCCCCCCATTGATCCCCATTGAACCCCAGCCCCATTCATCCCCATTGATCCCCCCATTGATCCCCATTGAACCCCAGCCCCATTCATCCCCATTGATCCCCCCATTGATCCCCATTGAACCCCAGCCCCATTCATTCCCATTGATCCCCCCCATTCACCCCCATTGATCCCCCCCATTCACCCCCACTGAACCCCCATTCATCCCCATTGATCCCCCCATTCACCCCCATTGATCCCCAGCCCCATTCATCCCCATTGATCCCCCCATTGATCCCCATTCATCCCTATTAGACCCCAGCCCCATTGAACCCAATCCCCATTGAACCCCAGCCCCATTCATCCCTATGGGAACTCCAGCCCCATTGAACCCAGCCCCATTCATCCCTATGGAACCCCAGCCCCATTGAACCCAGCCCCATTCATCCCCATTAGACCCCAGCCCCATTCATCCCCCCCATTCATCCCCATTGACCCCCCATTGATCCCTATTGAACCCCCCCGTTCATGCCCATTGAACCCCAGCCCCATTCATCCCTATTAGACCCCAGCCCCATTGAACCCCCCCATTGATCCCCATTGAACCCCAGCCCCATTCATTCCCATTGATCCCCCCCATTCACCCCCATTGATCCCCCCCATTCACCCCCACTGAACCCCCATTCATCCCCATTGATCCCCCCATTCACCCCCATTGATCCCCAGCCCCATTCATCCCCATTGATCCCCCCATTGATCCCCATTCATCCCTATTAGACCCCAGCCCCATTGAACCCCCCCATTGATCCCCATTGAACCCCAGCCCCATTCATCCCTATGGAACTCCAGCCCCATTGAACCCAGCCCCATTCATCCCTATGGAACCCCAGCCCCATTGAACCCAGCCCCATTCATCCCCATTAGACCCCAGCCCCATTCATCCCCCCATTCATCCCCATTGACCCCCCATTGATCCCTATTGAACCCCCCCGTTCATGCCCATTGAACCCCAGCCCCATTCATCCCTATTAGACCCCAGCCCCATTGAACCCCCCCATTGATCCCCATTGAACCCCAGCCCCATTCATCCCCATTGATCCCCCCATTGATCCCCATTGAACCCCAGCCCCATTCATCCCCATTTGATCCCCCCATTGATCCCCATTGAACCCCAGCCCCATTCATCCCCATTGATCCCCCCATTGATCCCCATTGAACCCCAGCCCCATTCATCCCCATAGATCCCCCCATTCACCCCCATTGATCCCCAGCCCCATTCACCCCCACTGAACCCCCCATTGATCCCCATTGAACCCCAGCCCCATTCATCCCCATTGATCCCCCCATTGATCCCCATTGAACCCAGCCCCATTCATCCCCATTGATCCCCCCATTGATCCCCATTGAACCCAGCCCCATTCATCCCCATTGATCCCCCCATTGATCCCCATTGAACCCCAGCCCCATTCATCCCCATAGATCCCCCCCATTCACCCCCATTGATCCCCAGCCCCATTCACCCCCACTGAACCCCCCATTGATCCCCATTGAACCCCAGCCCCATTCATCCCCATTGATCCCCCCATTGATCCCCATTGAACCCCAGCCCCATTCACCCCCATTGATCCCCCCATTGATCCCCATTGAACCCCAGCCCCATTCATCCCCATAGATCCCCCCATTCATCCCCATTGATCCCCCCATTGATCCCCATTCATCCCTATTAGACCCCAGCCCCATTGAACCCCCCCATTGAACCCCAGCCCCATTCATCCCCATTGATCCCCCCATTCACCCCCATTGAACCCCAGCCCCATTCATCCCCATTGATCCCCCCCATTGATCCCCATTGATCCCCAGCCCCATTCACCCCCACTGAACCCCCATTCACCCCCACTCCCCCCTCCCATTGGCTCCCTCCAAGCCCCACCCACGCCCATTCCCCGCTCCCATTGGCTGGCTCCCGTTAAGCCCCGCCCCCTTTTACCCGCTCAGGAAGCCCTCATAGGCTGCGGCCAGGAGGAGCCCCCCCAGGGGCAGGCGCGAGCGTGGGGGCAGCTCCTGGCGCCCCGAGACCCACAGCAGGCGGCCGCGGCCACGTGACGAGCCTGGGGGGGGGGGAGGGACCACGTGACCCACACATTGACCCACATTGACCCACATTGACCCACACATTGACCCACATTGACCCACACATTGACCCACATTGACCCACACATTGACCCACACATTGACCCACATTGACCCACACATTGACCCACATTGACCCACACACTGACCCACATTGACCCACACATTGACACCCCACCAGTGACCCACATATTGACCCACATTGACCCACACATTGACCCACACATTGACCCACACATTGACGCACACATTGACCCACACACTGACCCACACATTGACCCACATTGACCCACACATTGACCCATATTGACCCCATTGACCCACACATTGACCCACATTGACCCACACATTGACCCACATTGACCCACACATTGACCCACACATTGACCCCCCCCACAGTGACCCACACATTGACCCACATTGACCCACACATTGACCCCCCCTCAGTGACCCACACATTGACCCACACACACTGACCCACACATTGACCCACATTGACCCACATTGACCCACACATTGACCCACACATTGACCCACACACTGACCCACACATTGACCCCCCCCCCACAGTGACCCACACATTGACCCACATATTGACCCACATTGACCCACACATTGACCCCCCCCAGTGACCCTCCCATTGACCCACACACTGACCCCCACATTGACCCACATTGACCCACACATTGACCCCCCCCCACAGTGACCCACACATTGACCCACATTGACCCACACATTGACCCACACATTAACCCCCCCTCAGTGACCCACATATTGACACCCCCCCAGTGACCCTCCCATTGACCCACACATTGACCCCCACACTGACCCCCACATTGACCCCCATTGATTGCATTGACCCCCCCATTGACCCCAATGACCCCCCCATTGATATCAATGACCCCTCCCAGTCCATCCCAATCCCCCCCCAGTCCCTCCCAGTCCCCCCCAGTCCCTCCCAGTCCCTCCCAGTCCCTCCCAATCCCATCCCAGTCCCT
Organism: Pezoporus flaviventris; assembly: GCF_033815535.1. Taxonomy (NCBI): domain Eukaryota; kingdom Metazoa; phylum Chordata; class Aves; order Psittaciformes; family Psittacidae; genus Pezoporus; species Pezoporus flaviventris. The sequence goes on along the minus strand of NW_026893270.1, from coordinate 8,475 downwards.
CCCAGTCCATCCCAGTCCATCCCAGTTCAATCCCAGTCCATCCCAGTTCAATCCCAGTCCATCCCAGTCCATCCCAGTTCAATCCCAGTCCATCCCAGTTCAATCCCAGTCCATCCCAGTTCAATCCCAGTCCATCCCAGTCCATCCCAGTTCAATCCCAGTCCATCCCAGTCCATCCCAGTTCAATCCCAGTCCATCCCAGTCCATCCCAGTTCAATCCCAGTCCATCCCAGTTCAATCCCAGTCCATCCCAGTCCATCCCAGTTCAATCCCAGTCCATCCCAGTCCATCCCAGTTCAATCCCAGTCCATCCCAGTCCATCCCAGTTCAATCCCAGTCCATCCCAGTTCAATCCCAGTCCATCCCAGTCCATCCCAGTCCATCCCAGTCCATCCCAGTTCAATCCCAGTCCATCCCAGTCCCTCCCAGTTCAATCCCAGTCCATCCCAGTGCTCACCAGGCTGATGTTGGAGTCCAGCCCCATCTGCAGGTGCCTCCAGTCGAACTCCACCCCCCGTGCTCCGACCCACAGCGGCACGCACCTGCGCCCACAGGGGACCCCATGGACCCTATAGACCCTATGGGCCCTATAGACCCTATGGACCCTATGGACCCTATAGACCCTATGGACCCTATAGAACCTATGGACCCTATGGACCCCATGGACCCTATAGACCCTATGGGGCCTATGGACCCTATAGACCCTATAGACCCTATAGAGCCTATGGGCCCTATGGACCCTATAGAACCTATGGGCCCTATGGACCCTATAGAACCTATGGGCCCTATAGACCCTATAGAGCCTACAAACCTATGGACCCTATAGACCCTATAGAACCTATGGACCCTATAGACCCTATAGAGCCTACAGACCTATAGAGCCTATGGACCCTATAGAGCCTATGGACCCTATGGACCCCATGGACCCTATAGAGCCTATGGGCCCTATAGAACCTATAGAGCCTATGGACCCTATAGACCCTATGGACCCAATGGAGCCTATGGGCCCTATGGACCCTATAGAGCCTATGGACCCCATGGACCCTATGGACCCTATAGAGCCTATGGACCCTATAGAGCCTATGGGCCCTATGGACCCTATAGACCCTATGGACCCTATAGAGCCTATGGACCCTACAGACCTATGGACCCTATATTGCCTATGGACCCTATAGACCCTATGGACCCCATGGACCCTATAGAGCCTATGGGCCCTATGGACCCTATAGAACCTATAGACCCTACAGACCTATGGACCCTATAGAGCCTATAGACCCTATGGACCCTATAGACCCTATGGAGCCTGTAGACCCTATGGACCCTATAGAGCCTATAGAATCTATAGAACCTATAGAGCCTATGGCCCCTATAGACCCTATGGATCCCATGGACCCTGTAGAGCCTATAGACCATATAGAGCCTATGGACCCTATAGAACCTATAGACCCTATGGACCCCATGGACCCTATAGACCCTATGGATCCTATGGACCCTATACAGCCTATGGACCCTATAGAGGCTATAGACCCTATGGAGCCTATGGACCCTATAAAGCTTATGGACCCTATAGAACCTATAGACCCTATGGACCCCATGGACCCTATAAAGCCTATGGATCCTATAGAGCCTATAGACCCTATGGAGCCTATGGACCCTATAGAACCTATAGACCCTATGGACCCCATGGACCCTAAAGACCCTATAGAACCTATAGACCCTATGGACTCTATAGAGCCTACGGACCCTATGGACCTTGTAGAACCTATGCACTCTACAGAGCCTATACACCCTATGGACCTTGTAGAGTCTATGGATCCTATAGAACCTATAGACCCTATGGACCTTGTAGAGCCTATGTACCCTATAGAACCTATAGATCCTATGGACCTTGTAGAGTCTATGGACCCTATAGAACCTATAGACCCATAGAGCCTATAGAGCCTATGCAACCTATAAACCCTATAAAACCTATACGTGCCCATAGAGACCAGGCCCCAGACCCCATAGACCCCTTAAACCCAGCCCCAAACCCCCAGAGACCCCCTATAGACACCTCAAACCCCCCACAGATGCCCTATAGACCCACCAACCCCTCCATAGAACCCCCCAACAACCCCATAGACCCCCTATAGATGCCCACAGACCCCCCCCAAACCCCCATAGATCCCCCATAGATCCCCATAGACCCATCAAACCCCCCATAGGCGCCCTATAGACCCCCCCAACAACCCCATAGACCCCCTATAGACGCCCACAGACCCCCCCCAAACCCCCATAGATCCCCATAGACCCATCAAACCCCCCATAGGCGCCCTATAGACCCCCCCAACAACCCCATAGACCCCCTATAGACGCCCACAGACCCCCCCCAAACCCCCATAGATCCCCTATAGGCTCCCCAAACCCCCCATAGATCCCCTATACAACCCCATAGACCCCCGATAGCCCCCAACAGACCCACTATAAACCCAAGACCCCCCCCAGACACCATATAGCCCCCCATATGTGCCCTATAGACCCGCCATAACACCCCATAGACCCCATAAACCACCTAAAGACCCCCACAACCGCCCCCCAGACTCCCAATAAAACCCCTATAGAGCGCCCCATAGCCCCTATAGCCCCCATAGCCCCTATAGCCCCTATACCCCACATAGCCCCAATAGCCCCCATTACCCCCCACAGCCCCTATAACCCCCATCCCCCCCCACACCCCTCATCCCCCCCATCCCCCCCACACCCCCCATCCCCCCCACCCCCTCATTGCCCCATAGCCCCCATCCCCCCCACCCCCTCTATAACCCCCCACCCCCCCCACACCCCCCATCCCCCCCACCCCCTCTATAACCCCCCACCCCCCCCATCCCCCCCACACCCCCCACTGCCCCATAGCCCCCATCCCTCCCCATCCCCCCCACCCCCCTCATTGTCCCATTGCCCCATAGCCCCCACCCCCCCCCATCCCCCCACCCCCTCATTGCCCCATAGCCCCCATCCCCCCCACCCCCTCTATAACCCCCCACCCCCCCCATCCCCCCCACACCCCCCACTGCCCCATAGCCCCCATCCCTCCCCATCCCCCCCACCCCCCTCATTGCCCCCATTGCCCCATAGCCCCCACCCCCCCCACCCCCCCCATCCCCCCCACCCCCCTCATTGCCCCATAACCCCATTATCCCCCACACCCTCCCTACCCCCCACACCCCCCATAGCCCCCATCCCCCCCACCCCCTCATTGCCCCATAGCCCCCATCCCCCCCACCCCCTCTATAACCCCCCACCCCCCCACACCCCCCATCCCCCCCACACCCCCCACTGCCCCATAGCCCCCATCCCTCCCCATCCCCCCCACCCCCCTCATTGCCCCATAGCCCCCCCCCCCCACCCCCCCCATCCCCCCCACCCCCCTCATTGCCCCATAGCCCCCATTATCCCCCACACCCTCCCTACCCCCCACACCCCCCATAGCCCCCACACCCCCCATTGCCCCATAACCCCCACCCCCCCACCCCCCCCATCCCCCCCACACCCCCCCACCCCCATTGCCCCACACCCCCATTACCCCCCCCACTGACCTGGATGTGAGGAGCTCGGCGCTGGCCCAGCCCAGAGCAGCCACGAGGATTCGAAGCTTCCCCCCGGCCCCCCCCCGGCCCAAAGCCAACTGCAGCCCCCCCAGGTCCAGCACGTCCACAGTGGCCCTAAGGAACTCCTGGGGACAGGGGGGGGGCAATGGGGTAAGGGGGGGCTATGGGGGGCTATGGGGGGAATGGGGGTAATGGGGTGATGGGGGCTATGGGGGAATGGGGGCTATGGGGTGAATGGGGGCTATGGGGGGCTATGGGGGGAATGGGGGCGATGGGGGGAATGGGGGGGAATGGGGGAATGGGGGGAATGGGGGTATGGGGGTAATGGGGGTGATGGGGGGAATGGGGGTAATGGGAATGGGGGGAATGGGGGGAATGGGGGAATGGGGGGAATGGGGGTGATGGGGGGAATGGGGGTGATGGGGGGATGGGGGCTATGGGGGGATGGGGGCTATGGGGGGTATGGGGGGAATGGGGTAATGGGGGTGATGGGGGAATGGGGGGTATGGGGGAATGGGGGGAATGGGGGGAATGGGGGTGATGGGGGCTATGGGGAATGGGGGGAATGGGGTGAATGGGGCTATGGGGGGAACGGGGGCAATGGGGTGAATGGGGGCTATGGGGGCTATGGGGTAATGGGGGGAATGGGGGGAATGGGGGAATGGGGGGAATGGGGGAATGGGGGTAATGGGGTAATGGGGGTGATGGGGGAATGGGGGGAATGGGGAAATGGGGGGAATGGGGAGAATGGGGGGAATGGGGGCTATGGGGGTAATGGGGGAATGGGGAAATGGGGGCAATGGGGAGAATGGGGGGAATGGGGGAATGGGGGCTATGGGGGGTATGGGGGAATGGGGGGAATGGGGGCAATGGGGGAATGGGGGCTATGGGGGGAATGGGGGGAATGAGGGTGATGGGGCAATGGGGCGCAATGAGGGGCAATGGGGGGCTATGGATGCTATAGGGCACTATAGGGCTCCATAGGGCTCCATAGGGCTCCATAGGGCTCCATAGGGCTCTACAGGGCTCCATAGGGCTCTATAGGGACTCACCCCAACCAGGTCAAAGCCCCCCGAAGGCCCCTCCCATGTGGGGAAGAACGTGGCCAGGAACAGCATCTGGGGGGAGAAATGGGGGTCAGGGGGGCCCAAACCCTATAGCGGACCCCAGACACCCCATAGGGGACCCCAAATGCCCCATAGGGGACCCCAGACACCCTATAGGGGCCCCAGACACCCCATAGCGGACCCCAAATGCCCCATAGGAGACACCAAACACCCTATAGGGGACCCCAAACGCCCCATAGGGGACCGCAGACACCCTATAGGGGCCCCAGACACCCCATAGGGGACCCCAAACACCCCATAGGGGACCCCAGACACCCTATAGGGGACCCCAGACACCCCATAGCAGACCCCAAATGCCCCATAGGAGACCCCAAACACCCTATAGGGGACCCCAGACACCCTATAGGGGACCCCAAACCCTCTACAGGGGCCCCAAATACCCCATAGGGGACCCCAAACCCCCTATAGGGAACCCCAAACACACCATAGGGGAGCCCAAACCCACTATAGGGGACCCCAAATGCCCTATAGGGGACCCCAGACACCCCACAGGGGGCCCCAAACCCCCCCTATAGGGACCCCTGACACCCCATAGGGTCTCTATAGGGCCCCCCCATAGGGTCTCTATAGGGTCCCCATAAAGTCTCTATAGGGTCTCCATAGGGTCTCTACCGGGTCCCCATAGGGTCTCTATAGGGTCCCCATAGGGTCTCTATAGGCTTCCCATAGGGTCCCCATAGGGTCTCTATAGGGTTCCCATAGGATCTCTATAGGGTCCCCACAGGGTCTCTATAGGGTCTCTATAGGATCCCCATTGGATCTCTATAGGGTCCCCATAGGGTCTCTATAGGATCCCCATTGGATCTCTATAGGGTCCCCCCATGGGGTCTCTATAGGGTCCCCATAGGGTCTCTATAGGGTCTCTATAGGGTCTCTATAGGGTCTCTATAGGGTCTCCATAGGATCTCTATAGGGTCTCTATAGGGTCCTACCTTTCCCAGCTGCACCAGCACATAGGTGGCTCCGGCCTGGACGCAGCGCCAGAAGGCGCTGTACTCGGACCTGCCCCAGTTCAAACCAGTTCAGACCAGTTCAGACCAGTTCAGTCCCAGTATAACCCAGTATAACCCACTACATCCCAGTATAACCCACTATATCCCAGTATAACCCAGTATAACCCCCGTATAACCCACTATATCCCAGTATAACGCCACAATATCCCAGTATACCCCAGTACATCCCAGCACAACCCCAGTCTATCCCAATATAACCCAGTCTATCCCAGTATACACCAGTATAACCCAGTCTATCCCAGTATAACCCCAGTCTAACCCAGTTTATCACAGTATATCCCCACTAAATTGCAGTCTATCCCAGTATAACCCAGTCCATCCCAGTACAACCCCAGCATATCCCAGTATAACCCAGTCTATCCCTGTATAACCCCACTATATCCCAGTATAACCCAGTCTATCCCAGTATAACCCCACTATATCCCAGTATAACCCAGCCTATCCCTGTATAACCCCACTATATTGCAGTCTATCCCAGTATAACCCAGTCTATCCCTGTATAACCCCACTATATCCCAGTATAACCCAGTCTATCCCAGTATAACCCCACTATATCCCAGTATAACCCCAATATATCCCAGTATAACCCAGTCTATCCCTGTATAACCCCACTATATCCCAGTATAACCCAGTCTATCCCAGTATAACCCCACTATATCCCAGTATAACCCCAATATATCCCAGTATAACCCAGTCTATCCCAGTATAACCCCACTATATCCCAGTATAACCCCAATATATCCCAGTATAACCCAGTCTATCCCAGTATAACCCCACTATATCCCAGTATAACCCCAATATATCCCAGTATAACCCAGTCTATCCCTGTATAACCCCACTATATTGCAGTATATCCCAGTATAACCCAGTCTATCCTGTATAACCCCACTATATTGCAGTCTATGCCAGTATAACCCAGTCCATCCCAGTCTATCCCAGTATAACCCCACTATAACCCAGTCTATCCCAGTTTATCCCAGTATAACCCATTATAACTCAGTATAACCCCACTATAAGCCAGTATAACCCAGTCTATCCCAGTATAACCCAGTCTATCCCTGTATAACCCCACTATATTGCAGTCTATCCCAGTATAACCCAGTCCATCCCAGTCTATCCCAGTATAACCCATTATAACTCAGTATAACCCCACTACAAGCCAGTATAACCCAGTTTATCCCAGTATAACCCAGTCTAACCCCACTATAACCCAGTCTATCCCTGTATAACCCCACTATATTGCAGTCTATCCCAGTATAACCCAGTCCATCCCAGTCTATCCCAGTATAACCCATTATAACTCAGTATAACCCCACTACAAGCCAGTATAACCCAGTCTATCCCAGTATAACCCAGTCTATCCCAGTTTATCCCAGTATAACCCATTATAACTCAGTATAACCCCACTATAAGCCAGTATAACCCAGTTTATCCCAGTATAACCCAGTCTAACCCCACTATAACCCAGTCTATCCCAGTCTAACCCAGTATAACCCCACTATATCCCAGTATAACCCAGTCTATCCCAGTATAACTCCACAATATCCCACTATAACCCAGTCTATCCAGTCTAACCCAGAATAACCCCACTGTATCCCAGTATAACCCAGTCTATCCCATTATATCCCACTATAACGCAGTATAACCCAGTCTATCCCAGTATAATCCAGTATAAACCCGCTATAAGCCAGTCTATCCCAGTATAACCCAGTCTATCCCCATTTATCCCACAACACCCCATTATAACCCCATTATAACCCTTCATTATCCCCCCATTATAACCCCATTATCCCCCATTATAACCCCATTATCCCCCATTATAACCCCATTATCCCCCATTAACCCCATTATAACCCCATTACCCCCCATTATAACCCCATTATAACCCCATTATCCCCCATTATAACCACATTACCCCCATTATCCCCCATTATAACCCCATTATCCCCCATTATAACCCCATTATCCCCCATTATAACCCCATTATAACCCCATTACCCCCCATTATCCCCCATTATAACCCCATTACCCCCATTATCCCCCATTATAACCCCATTATCCCCCATTATAACCCCATTACACCCCATTATCCCCCATTATAACCCCATTACCCCCCATTATCCCCCATTATAACCCCATTATAACCCCATTACCCCCATTATCCCCCATTATAACCCCATTATCCCCCATTATAACCCCATTATCCCCCATTATAACCCCATTACACCCCATTATCCCCCATTATAACCCCATTACACCCCATTATAACCCCATTATCCCCCATTACACCCCATTACCCCCCCCACTCACAGGCCGCTGCACTTGTACGTGATGAAATAGGGGAAATAAGCGAGCGCGAAGCAGTTCCCGAAGTGAAACAGGGTCATGGCCGGGCCCTATAGGTGGGGGGCACCCTATAGAGGGTGGGGGGGCACCCTATAGATGGGGGGCACCCTATGGGGTGGGCACCCCAAAACCAGGCCCGGAGCCTCCGCTACGGCAAGGCCCGGAGGCGCGGTGCATGCTGGGAAGGAGGCGAGGCGCCGGGCGGGGGAGAGGAGGGGTCTAGACTACAAGTCCCAGCGTGCTTTGCGGCGCGGCAGCCAATCAGCAAGCGGGGAAATGGAGCGTCGGACTACAAGTCCCGGCGTGCTTTGCGGCGCGGCAGCCAATGAGCGAGCGGGGAAGGGGAAGCGTCGGACTACAAGTCCCGGCGTGCTTTGCCCCCCCCAGGCGCTTTAGGCGGGC